>NC_037686.1:72325274-72411839 GCF_003255815.1 Theropithecus gelada
AAAAAAAAAAAAAAAAAAAAGGCCAGGTGCGGTGGCTCACACCTGTAATCCCAGCACTTTGGGAGGCCTAGACGGGTGGATCATGAGGTGAGGAGATCGAGACCCTCCTGGCTAACACGGTGAAACCCCATCTGTACTGAAAATACAAAAAATTAGCCAGGCGTGGTGGTGGGTGCCTATAGTCCCAGCTACTCGGGAGGCTGAGGCAGGACAATGGTGTGAACTCGGGAGGCCGAGCTTGCAGTGAGCCGAGATTGCGCCACTGCACTCCAGCCTGGGTGACAGAGCGAGACTCCATCTCAAGAAAAAAAAAAGGAAGAAGAAGAAGAAAGCTTTTCAGCCCTCCCTCCTTTTGGAGTCCCAGTGTCTGTTGCTCGCATCTTTATGTCCATGTATACCCAAGATGCAGTTCCTACTTAAAAGTGAGAACATGTGGTATTTGGTTTTCTGTTCCTATGTTAATTTGCTTAGATAATGGCCTTCAGCTGCACCCATGTGGCTGCAAAGGACGTGATTTCGTTCTTTTTTTATGGCTCATGGTATTCCGTGGTGTGTATGTACCACATTTGCTTTATCCAATCATCTGTTGATGGACCCTGGAGGGTTTTCATGTCTCTGCTATCATGACTAGAGCTTCAATAAACATACAAGTGCAGGTGTCTGTTTGGGAAAACAATTTATTTTCCTTTGGGTATATACCCAGTAATGGGATTCCTGGGTTGAATGGTAGTTCTATTTTTAGTTCTTTGAGAAATCTCCAAACTGCTTTCCACAGTGGCTGAACTAATTTACTTTCCCACCAACAATGTATAAGTGTTTCCTTTTTTCTCTGTAGCCTCACCAACATCTGTTGGTGCCTCACTGTGGTTTTGATTTGTATTTCTCCAATAATTAGTAATGTTGAGCATTTTTTCATGCTTGTTGGCTGCTTGTGTATCTTCTTTTGAGAAGTGTCTGTTCAATGTCTTTTGTCCTTTAATGAAGTTTTTTTTTTTCTTGTTGATTTTGGGTTCCTTATGGATTCTGGATATTGGTCCTTTGTTGGACACATAGTTTATAAATATTTTCTTCCATTATGTAGGTTGTCTGTTTACTCTGTTGATAGTTTATTTTGCTGTACAAAAGCTTTTTAGTTTAAGCAGGTCCCAGATGTCAATTTTTGGTTTTGTTGCAATCGCTTTTGAGGACTCAGTCATAAATTCTTTGCCTAGGCCAATGTCCAGAAAACTATTTCCTAGGTTTGTTCTAGAGTTTTTATAACTTGAGGTCTTACAGTTAAATCTTTAATCCATCTTGAGTTAATTTTTATATGTGGTAAGAGGTAGGGGTCCAGTTTAATTCTTTGCAAATGGCATGCCAGCTATTCCAGCACCATTTGTTGAATAAGGAGTCCTTTTCCAATTGCTTATTTTTGTTGACTTTGTCGAAGATCAGTTAGTTGTAGATGTGCAGCTTTATTTCTGGGTTCTCTATTCTGTTCCATTGATTTGTGCCTATTTTTGTACAAGTACCATGCTGTTTTGGTTACTGTAGCCTTGTAGTGTAGTTTGAAGTTGTGTAATGTGGTGCCTCTAGCTTTGTCCTTTTTGCTTAGGTTTGCTTTTTCCATTCCGGCTCTTCTTGGTTCCACATGAATTTTAAAGTAGTTTTTTCCTAATTCTGTGAAAATAACATTGATAGTTTGAGATAAATAGCATCAAATCTGTAGATTGCTTTGTCTTTCCCCATTTTTGAATCAGGTTGCTTGTTTGTCTTGTTGCCAGATTGCAGGAGTTCTTTATATATCCTGGACATCAATTCCGCATCAGATACATAATCTATGGTATCTTCCCCATTCTGTGGATTATCTTCTCACTCTATTTTGTTGTTGTTGTTGTTGTTGTTGTTTGGCTTTTGTTTTTTGGTTTTTTTTTTTTTGAGACAGAGTCTCACTCTGCTGCCCAGGTTGGAGTACAGTGGCATGATCTCGGCTCACTGTAGCCTCTGCCTCCCAGGTTCAAGTGATTCTCCTGCCTCAGCCTCCCGAGTAGCTGGGATTACAGGTGTCCACCACCACGTCTGGCTAATTTTTGTATTTTTAGTAGAGACGGAGTTTCACCATGTTGGCCAGGCTGGTCTCGAACTCCTGACCTCAGGTGATCTGCCCGCTTCAGCCTCCCAAAGTGCTGGGATTACACTTTTCACTCTATTGATAGTGTCCTTTGATGCACAAAAGTTTTTAATTTTCAGGAAGTCCAATTTGTCTAATTTTTTTGTTGCCTGTACTTTTGGTGCCATATTCAAAAACTCATTGTCAAATCCAGTGTCATGAAGTTTTTCTCCTATGTTTTTTTCTACTGCCTCTCCACTTTTTCCTGTGTGGGTCCACCTCAGGCCCAGATTCCTGGCCTCCCACAGACCTTTAAGAACGAAGGCTCCCAGGCACCTTCACACACCACAGACAGAACGAGGGAGGGGTGGCAGAGTGGGGCCCGGGCGGCAGTGGCCTCTGTCCTGCCTGTATCTTCTGCTGGTCCTTGGGGCTGGCCAGGACAGGGAAGATGGCGGCCCCTCCAGGCTGGCCCTGGATCCCCTGGCAGCCCCCCGCTCCTGACACTGTCCAGTGACCTCAGACAACACAATTGAGAGTCAGTGCGTTTGAATTCCAAACTCCATCCTGCATGTGTCAGGTGGATAGCGACATTTGCCGTATGTGGGTTGTTGTCTGGGTTTAATGAGAACATGCGAAATAGCATCAGTTCTTCTTCCGGCAATGGCATTTAGACATTTCCCTCCATGAACCCTTTCCTGCCCTGGGCACACAGAACACACCTTCCTCTGTCTCCCACCTACTCTCTCCTGACCATCCCGGAGCCCCTGGGAGCTTTGTGGCACCCCCACAGCCCACACAAGGCTAAGCCTTCCTTTCTCTCCTCCGAGCCCTGCCAGCATTGCACTGACTTCCACGCAGGCCCAGAACTGTGAAGGCTCGTTGGCATGCACAGACGATGTGTGCCGAGCTCCTGGAAATGCAGACTCCTCAGCTCTGGCGAGTGCTGTGAGTAGATTCCGGAGGGGCCAGGAGTGTATTTTCACACGCTCCCACCGTGGTTAGGTGCTGTGGCTGGAGAGCCTGAGATGTGCTGTTTTAACCACCTGGATCTTGACCCCCTTACGGCAGTGAACTTTGTCCTGGCCCAACCACCTCTTTCCCCGGCCACATGGAGGACTTTGCCGCCTCCTCCAATGGCTCCACCTCCAGCATCTGCCTTAGAAATGCCTCTCGTGCAGCGACTTGCTATCCTGCGGGTTCTCCCCTTGCTTACTGCCATGATCCCCACCTCATGGCCACCTCCAGCCCCCGAGCCTTCAGTTTTCCCAGTTCAGCAAGGGATCCTGGACCCCTCTGTGGGACCCCTACTCCTTTCTTAGGGGGGCATACCAGGCTTCTTGAAGCTTTGCTTCCTGAAGGGTGGTCCTGTGTTGTCTCCATCAGATCCAGCTGAAGAGCTTTGTTCGAAAGCCAGTCCTTAGTCAGTGTGGCCTCATGCCTGTAAGACCAGCGCTTTGGGGGCCGAGGTGGGAGGATCACTTGAGCTCAGGAGTTTGAGACCAGCCCTGGCATCATAGGGAGATCCGTATATCTAGAAAAATAATAAAAAATAGTAGCCAGGCATTGTGGTGTGCCTCCATAGTCCCACCTACTCAGGAGGCTGAGGCAGGAGGATCCCTTGAGCCCAGTGCAAGGCTACAGTGAGCTATGATTGCACCACTGCACTCCAGCCTGGGTGACACAGCAAGACCCAATCTCAAAAAAAAAAAAAGAAAGGCAGTCCTGGCCGGGCGCGGTGGCTCAAGCCTGTAATCCCAGCACTTTGGGAGGCCGAGATGGGCGGATCACGAGGTCAGGAGATCGAGACCATCCTGGCTAACACGGTGAAACCCCGTCTCTACTAAGAAATACAAAAATTAGCCGGGCGCGGTGGTGGGCGCCTGTAGTCCCAGCTACTCGGGAGGCCTCAGCCGGAGAATGGCGTGAACCCGGGAGGCGGAGCTTGCAGTGAGCTGAGATCCGGCCACTGCACTCCAGCCTGGGCAACAGCACGAGACTCCGTCTCAAAAAAAAAAAAAAAAAGAAAGGCAGTCCTGTCATCTCCCAGACCAGACCACCTGGCCTATCTTGGTGGGGCCGGGGGCTGCTGTGTGCAGCGATGCTGGGTGTTCCTACTCGCGCTGTCCCAGAAGCCTGACCTGAAAGAGCAGCCCGGGCTGGAGGGACGGGCCGATGCCGGCTGGAGAGGAGCGAGGCGTTCCCAGGTCAGAGGCAGGCTCGTCTCGTCTTCTGCACGGCCAGTTCCAGGCTCGTGTGGGCCGGGGGGGCTCCCAGCTCGTTCAGCTGTCTGGTTAGGAAAGCACAGCCCGTGAGGAGAGGGTGCCCAGCTTCAACCTGCACCCAGGGTCAGCCAGTCAACACCTGAAGATGACCGGCTCCATGGGGTGCCCACAAGCTCTCCACAGTCCCAACGCCAGTCTGCCTTCACGGATGTCTGAAGTGCTTTATCACTGGTGAGCTCAGCCCCTGCTCTGCCTGAATATGGGAGGAGCAGCAGCCCCGCCCTGGAGACACTGAAAGCCCTTGGGTCTGCGCCTGCCCCCACCACCAGAGAGACGTCCCCTGAAGCCATGAGCTTGATGCTGGGCTGTCTGGGGAGTAAAGCTTCCGGCCTCGCCTCGAGCTCAGTGCCTGCAGAGTAAGAGAAGGGTGGGCGTTCTAGAACTTTCTGGAAGGGAGGAAGGAGGGCAGTCTGACTGGCTCCCTGCTCGTTTAGTTGTTTGTGGTTAGGAAAGTTGCCTGTGGGCTGATGAGGAACCTTGTTGTGGCCCTGCCGTGGGGCACCATGCCCAGCTCCTCCCGCCTCCAGAGATGAGCACCCTCTGAAGAGCCCGGAGGGGCTGACGCCAGCCCGCTGTGTCCGCCTCCTCTCCACAGGAGTCATTTCCTGTTTTTCCCTTGAGTTAGTTTGAGTGACATCTGGTTCTTGACACTGAGGTGTGTTTCTGATGGAAACACCACCGGCTTGTACTCCTTGCCCCCCATGCCAGGCAGGCTTTCCTGGGTGCAGGCCGTCCACCCTGCACTGTGGCATCTTCTGGCCCCTCCTCCTCCTCAGCACCCACCCACGCTGGCTTCCCTGAGAAGCCAGAAGCCGCCGGGCAGGATTCCTTAGGCCTGAATGGTCTGGGGGGAGGGTGGGGAGCCGCAGCACAGCAGCCACTTTCCACCACACCATGTCTTTCTCAACCGTCCACACTGGCCCCTACAACTGCATTTGTATCTCAGCCTCTCTCGGAGACAGAAAAAAGAGGAGGGTGCTACAAGGACACAAAAAGTGGCAAAACGGTCATGCTTTTAAATAATTATTTTAACAGCTTCATTGCAATATAATTCACATACCACAAAATCCACCCATTTCAAGGGCCTAATTGAACAGTTTTGAGTATATTCACAGGGTTGTGCAACGTTTTTACGATCTAATTATAGAACATTTTTGTCCCCCTACAAAGAAACCCAGACCTCCTAAGTCTCTCCCTCGTCCTTGTAGCCTCACCAACAGCAGTCAGCTCACCAGCACATGCACTTACCACGCAGGGTCTTCACGCCTGGCCTCTGCCACCCAGCGTTGTCCCCAAGGTCCACCCACTTCATAGCGTGCGTCAGCGCCTCACTCCTTTGTGTGGCTGAGGAATATTCTATCACCTGCATCTTGTTACTCACTTACCGGGGGGGTGGACATTTGGGTGGTTTCCGCCTTTTGAGCATTACCGACGCTGCAGTAGAATCGGTGCATTTGTGAGTCGTTTCTCTCCGTATATGCCTGGAGTGAGGCGGCTGGGCCCTGTGGAAACTGCTTCACTTTTGAGGACCCACCCACCTTTTCCCCAGCGCTGCAGCCTTTCACAGCCCCACCAGCCGCGTGCGGGGCCACAATCCCCACACGCCTCTCGGACTTATGTTTGTCTCTGAGTCTAGCCATGCTGGTGGGGTGCAGTGGGAGCTCACTGTGGCTTTGGTTTGTGTTTTCCTGATGACCACTTGTAATGAGAAAAACCGAGAATCACATTTAAAACCTTACCCCAAAGTAGGAGTTGCCGAGAGACCAAAGAACGACTGGGCGGAGTCCAGCTTGGTGAGTTTATCAGAACTCACATATGGGGCACTCGTGGGCAGCAGGACAGCAGTAGAGATGGGCGTGCTTCCTTCCCTAAGCTGCGTTTGAGCTAATTTCCTGCCTCTGCGCCCGTCTGTGTGACGGGCCTGCTCTCTGCGGTGGTTCTCACATCCCCTCTGGGGTGTTTGGGTTTTCGGGGACACCTGCTCCTCGCTGGGCACCGTGGCCTGGACTCACCGCCTGGCCTTTGGGGTTCAGGCCACGGACATCCGCCCTGAAGTAACCTGGCGGGGACTGTCACTCCACAGCGGTGATGCTGGGTGGCTGTGTTTTATTCATCCGCACATTTAGACACCAGCGCTTCCAGGTGTGGTCACTGGGCTGGGCCCTGGGGATGCTGGGGTAACCCAGACACAGCCCTGCTCCCACAGCGCTGCACAGGGGCATAGACACCGCAACAAGACCGGTAACCCTAAAACACTGTCCGGGGAGAGGAGGTCACGAGGTGACTCATGAGCCACAACTCAGGTGTGAAAGAGGCCAGGGAAGGCCGGGCGTGGTGGCCCAGGCCTGCGGTCCCAGCGCTTTGGGAGGCCGAGGCGGAAGGATCACTTGAGCCCAGGAATTCGAGACCAGCCTGGGCAACATAGTAAGATCCGGTCTTTACAAAAAATAAAAAAGATTAGCCGGACCCGGTGGCGCGCGCCCGTGGTCCCAGCCGCTGCGCAGGCCGAGGCAGGAGGATCGCTTGGGCCCGAGAAGTCGAGGCTGCGGGGAGCCGCCCGTGCGGAGGGTTTTGGGGGTGCCGGTGGCGCCCACGGGCCCTCCTGAGTAACGCGGCTGGGTCCAGGCCGTCCCGGGGCCTCGGCTCGGCTCGGCTCGGCTCGGTTCGGTTCGGCTCGGGAAGGCGCGGAGCCTGGGGCCGCGGACGAGTCCTCCCAGGCGGCCCCTCAGTGACTCGACTCCCGGCAGGTGCAGCGCCCGCCTCCCCGCTCCGGCTCCGCCTCCGCCTCCGCCCTGGAACGCAGCGCGCTCCGCCCGAGGCCTCCCGGCGGCCCGCACAGGAATCGCGGAGCTCAGCTGCCGCCACCTCGCGCCCGGTCCGCGCGGCCCACGGGACCCCCCTGAAGCTCCCGGCCCACGGTCCACATGGACGCGCGGGGCCCTGAAGCCCCCGGCGGGCGCGCGCTGCGGGATGCGGTGAGCCCCTCCCCCTCTCCTGCTCCTCCCTGGCTGGGGGCGCCCCTGCAGTTCTGGGGGGTTTTGAGGTCCTGGTAGGGGAGCCTGCGGTGCTGGGGGTGCCCTGCGGTCTTCCTGGGGCCCTGAGGTCCTGGGGAGGCTGCGGTCCTGACCAGTCCTGTGGTCCTGAGGAGTCCTGAGTGCCTGGGAGGCCCGTGGTCCCTCGGGGGGAGCTGAAGATGTGGGGGACCCTGCGGTCTTGGGGGGTCCTGAGGTCCTGGGGGGAGCCCTGCAGTTCTGAGGGACCCTGCGGTCCTCGGGGGGCCCTGAGGCCCTGGGGGGAGCCCTGCAGTTCTGGGGGGCATTGAGGTCGGGTCGGTGGGGAAACAGCTGGGGCAAAGGGTGCCCGAAGGCCCCTTCAGAGGCGACCCACGAGTGTCGCAGCGCCCAGGGCTCCGGCCTCTTCCCGGAAATCCTCCCGCCCCCCGGGCTTTCCTTCTTGCCAAGAGAGTTCCAGGCCCACAGGAAGACTGGCTATGAGGAAGAGAGCTGGAATTTGCAGGAATGCGTTGGGCGTTGTGCAAACCCTCATGTAAATTTCTTGACAAGGGTAGAAAGCCCTGGCATGGTTCAGAGGTGGCGCCTCTTCCTATGTCCACGGGATTCTAGATTCACACCGTGGTACGTGGGGCTCCCTGGGATCTTGAACCCTCAGCTGGGAGAATTTTGTGCTTCTCAGCCTCACTGTTCACATCTCACCCTGGACACAGTCGCAGGGTGTGAGGAGTGGATTACACCATGAATAGTGTGGGACACCAGTCTGTAAACTACAAAGCAGTATATAAACAGGAAACGCTTTAAGTAGCAATGGTGATATTTCTGTATAACCTGGTAAGTAATTTTAGAAGAATTCTTGAGCGCGGGGTCACGAGATTTTCACCTGCGTCCTCCTCTGCATGCTTTATGGTCTGGCTCTGGGCCAAGGTGTGATCCTCCTGCATTCATGGTGTGTGGGGTGAGGAGGGGGATGGGTCCCTGCCCAGTCTGCACCTGGCCCTCATGATTCCGGCGCTACTTGTTGAAAAGACTTTCCGGCCGGGCGCGGCGGCTCACGCCTGTAATCCCAGCACTTTGGGAGGCTGAGACGGGCGGATCACGAGGTCAGGAAATCGAGACCATCCTGGTTAACACGGTGAAACCCCGTCTCTACTAAAAATACAAAAAAAATTAGCCGGGCGCGGTGGTGGGCGCCTGTAGTCCCAGCTACTCGGGAGGCTGAGGCAGGAGAACGGCGTGAACCCGGGGGGCGGAGCTTGCAGTGAGCTGAGATCCGGCCACTGCACTCCAGCCTGGGTGACAGAGCGAGACTCCGTCTCAAAAAAAAAAAAAAAAGACTTTCCCTCTGAATCCAAAGACCTTGGCACCTTTGTCTGAAGTCAACAGATTTATGGAAGGGTTTATCCCATGATATTTAAAATGTCATACGTGGGCCGGGTGTGGTGGCTCATGCCTGTGATCCCAGCACTTTGGGAGGTCAAAGTAGGCAGATCACCTGAGGTCATGAGTTCAAGAACAGCCTGGCCAACATGGTGAAACTCCGTCTCTACTAAAAGTACAAAAATCAGCTGGGCGTGGTGGTGCACGCTTGTAATCCCAGCTACTAAGGGAGGCTGAAGTGGGAGAATCACTTGAATCCAGGAGGTGGAGGTTGTAGTGAGCTGAGATCGCACCATTGCACTCCAACCTGGGCAACAAAGCAAGACCTCGTCTCAAAAAAAAAAAAAAAAAAGTCATATGCCAATAGTAAATATTTATTCAATTGTCTTATGGTTTATTTTTCAGGCAGAAAATCTATTTCAGGAACTTCAGGAACATTTTCAAGCTCTGACTGCAACATTAAACCTCAGAAATATCCTTTTCTACTTTTAACAAATGCCTTGACTCTTTCGGACTGGTAGATTGTCATGGACTATCTTTTTGTTGTCTGCTAGTAGTAGGTAATAGTTTACTTACAGGATTTCCCAGTATTTACTTCTGTGCTTTTACGGTGGCTTCCTGATGTGTTAATTACCCCTCACCTGTAGCCAAAGCTCTACCTCCGGCCTCAGTGGCTCACGCCTGCAATCCCAGCACTTGGGGAGGCCAAGGCGGGCGGATCATGAGGTCAGGAGATCGAGACCATCCTGGCCAACATGGTGAAACCCCGTCTGTACTAAAAATACAAAAAAATTAGCCGGGCGTGGTGGCGGCGCCTGTAGTCCCAGCTACTTGGGAGGCTGAGGCAGAATGGCGGGAACCCGGGAGGCAGAGCTTGCAGTGAGCCGAGATCGCACCACCGCACTCCAGCCTGCGCGACAGAGCGAGACTCTCTAAAAAAAAAGCTTCACCTCCTGCTTGACTGGCAACACAGGGTGTCTTGTGCGGCAGGTATAAAGGACAAGAACCCAAACATGCAACACTTCCCAGTGGGGCTTCCATCAGTCCCCCCGGACAGTGCGCCTTAGACCACAGGCCCTCAGACGGAATCAGACCCCACAGAGGGTAACACTGAAGGCTCCAGGGCAGGATCTGAGATACGGCTCTCCCAAGCTTGGTTTCGTTTAGTTTAACTTCATCAACTCTCTGTTTTGTCTTAGAAACATGAAATCAAACAGAATGAGAATAGAATGTTTTTTTGGAGTTGGAGCAAATCTAGATGAGGGTAACAACTGCCCCAAGACTCGCCCAATTTGAGCTCATGCTACACAACTAAATGTATTCCTTCAATATTGTGTGCTTGCAACTTTAGATTTTGTAAATGGGTTCCCACAGAACAAAAATGAGTCTTAAACATAAAATTAAACCCTATGAATGTTAGTTTTTTCAAGAGTTAATTTCAGCTGGGTGGTAGTCTATAGTCCCAGCTACTCAACAGGCTGAGGCGGAAGGATCGCTTGAGCCCAGGAGTTCAGGGCTGCAGTGAGCTGTGATCACGCCTAGGGACAGGGCAAGACCCTACGAACAAACAAAAAAGAGTTAATTTCCATTACAGTTATTTTTACACACCCAGTGTCTGACTAAAATACACCGATCTCCTGTCCCCACATCCATGTCCAAGCAAAGGGAGCCACGTTTTCTAAGCTCACGGTTTAAAGGTTAAAGGGACACACTGAGGAAAACTCAGGGAAAGAAGCTGATTTGCACAGACACTAGGCCTGTCGTTGATTCCCTCGTTTTAAAAGTTGCATCTGCCGTGGCTTTGCCATGAGCACGGTGACAGCAGGTGCCACGGGAGGCGGGGTCTCTGAGGACATCCTGGCTGTGCCCCCACGGCTCTACACAGAACTCCTTAACACTGCACTGGAAGAAATGGGAAACCGCATCGAGGACTTACAGAAGAATGTCAGTGACTTAATGGTGCAAGCTGGCATTGAAAATTCTATTAAACAACAAATGGTAAGGTTATTGGGAAACTATGTCAACCTTCTGCGTATCTTTTGATTGCTTTCATCTTGAAACATACAATCCCGTATTTGTTCACTATGGGAATTGCTGCCTCTGTGCTGCATGAAAACTGCCAGGAATAAATATCCAAATGTTCTTTTCTTTTTTTGAGGTGGAGTCTTGCTCTGTCGCCCGGGCTGGAGTGCAATGGCATGACTTTGGCTCACTGCAACTTCCACCTCCCGGGTTCAAGCCATTCTCCTGCCTCAGCCTCCCAGGTAGCTGGGACGACAGACATGCGCCACCACACCCAGCTAATTTTTGCATTTTTAGTACAGACGGGGTTTCACTATGTTGGCCAGGCTGATCTCAAACTCCCAACCTCGGGTGATCTACCCGCCTTGGCCTCCCAGTGCTGGGATTACAGGCGTGAGCCACCATGCCAGGCCACACCCACCTAATTTTTGTATTTTTAGTACACACGGGGTTTCACTATGTTGGCCAGGCTGATCCCAACCTCGGGTGATCTACCCGCTTTGGCCTCCCAGTGCTGGGATTACAGGCGTGAGCCACCATTCAAGGCCACACCCAGCTAATTTCTGTATTTTCAGTAGAGACAGAGTTTTACCACGTTGGCCAGGCTGGTCTCGAACTCCTGATCTCAGGTGATCCACCCGCCTCGGCCTCCCAAAGTGCCTCCTCTGCAGGGCATGTTGGGCCACCCAGTGCAACCGGAACCTCATGAGGGCACTGCAGACGTTCTCACAGCTTCTGATGCTGAACGTAAACACAAAAGAAGGCTAGGATCAGAGGCATGTTTAAAGCCATTCGTAAAAATGACATAGAAAAAACGATTCAGAATCGTGCCCACGTAGAACAGGTCCTCCCACCTGTGCCCACGTGGATCTTCCCCAGGGACCCTCTGAACCTCCAGGTCAGAAAGCTGGTGAGCCGTGACTTCACCCTGCGTTGTAATTTTTGGGTGTGGTCTGTTCAGGTGGGCAGAGATGGCAGTGCTCTGATTCTGCTGGTGGACTGAAGTCCTCATCCCTTCTCTGTGAGCTCAGAGCAGAGGCAGTCTTCCCCCAGACACCTAACCAGGTTTCCTGCAGACACACTGGCATCTTAACCTTCCGACGTCTGTTCTGAAAGTCTTAAAGCAGTGTGACAGCGGCCCCACACTCTATGTAGCCTTCTGCCCCTTGCTTTTTTGTTCAGTACTGAGATTTGTGTCGACACGTGTGGCTCTAGGTCAGTGGCTAACTGCTGCCTAACAGTCCTCTGATGATTTACTTTGTATTTGACTAGTATTGTTTCCAAACAATGCTGCACTACTCTTGTCTACTTCTTGTGTACACGTTGCCAGTTTCTCTAGGGGACTTGGTTATTCTGTACCTAGGGGCTTGTCACCTGCATTAGCTGCCATAAGTAATTTCTGGACTTTGCCTAGAAGCCATCCTGGGAAGATGGGACATAGAATTCACTAGGTACCCAGAGAGCCGCGAGTTAATCCAACTTGATTAAAGCACCACAGTGCCACAGAGAAGGCAGTTAATCCAACCTGACTAAAGCACCACAGTGCCACAGACAAGGCAAAGCTTGGCAGCCATGCAGGCCTAGGTTTCAAATTCTTAGCCTCTGTTGCTGGCCGTAACCTGGGGAAATCTAAGCTTTGGTTTTCTTCTCTGTAAAATATCTACCTGGTAGGTGGTTGTAAGGATTTAAGAAAACTGCTTGCGGCCGGGCGCGGTGGCTCAAGCCTGTAATCCCAGCACTTTGGGAGGCCGAGGCGGGTGGATCACGAGGTCAGGAGATCGAGACCATCCTGGCTAACATGGTGAAACCCCGTCTCTACTAAAAATACAAAAAACTAGCCGGGCGTGGTGGCGGGCGCCTGTAGTCCCAGCTACTCGGAGGCTGAGGCAGGAGAATGGCGTGAACCTGAGAGGCGGAGCTTGCAGTGAGCCGAGATCGCGCCACTGCACTCCAGCCTGGGTGACACAGCGCGAGACTCTGTCTCAAAAAAAAAAAAAAAAAATAAAGAAAACTGCTTGCAAAGCACTTAGGTCAGGGCAAGGTAGACAGTAGGTACATAATGAGACCAACTTGAAATACAGAGTCCAAATCATGATTTCAACTGCACTGCAGCCACAAAGCACCAATGAGAAAGTTATTAAAATCAAGGGTGAACATACTTACTACACCTGATAGGAGTTACGGACTGAACATCTATGTCTCCCTGAACAGCTGAAGATCTAACTGCAGCACGACTGTGTTTGGAGATGGGGCCTCTACAGAAGTCATTAAGGTTACAGGGGTCCTGAGGGTGGGGCCCTCATCCAACAGGATTCGTCTTTCTGAGAAGACACGCCAGGGGCTCACCTGCTCTCCCCCTGTCCTTGCCCCAGAGAAGGCGGCCATCGGCAAGCCACGGAGAGCCCTCCCCAGAAATCACACGGACCGGCACCTTGATCTGGGACTTCCAGAAAACAAGTGTGTTGTTTAAACCACCCAATCTGAAGTCTTGTTATGGCAGTCCTGGGCAGACTAATACAATATGCAACACGTTTACAATAAATACACGATAAACTTACAAATGTGGGATGTAATTATCTTTTTCTGGTAACAGCCAATGAAGCTGTTATCAACAAGAGACATAACTCACACATCATCCACCAATTACGCCATTGACAGAACCGTACCATTACCACCGTCTTACGGCACGTTTTCTGCCTGCTCTGCTGATGTAAGTACGTTTTCGTTATGTCAAAACTGAAACTGCCCATTAGCTGTCCCCTCCTATTTCCCCCTCACTCCCAGTCTTAAGCAACCACTCAACTGTCTCTATGGATTTGCCTAGTCTAGAAATTCCGTATGAATGGAATTGCACAATATATAGTAACTGGCTTTTCACTTAACCTAATGATTTCAATGTTCACCCACGTTGTAGCATGTGTCAGTACTTCATTCTGTTTATGACCGAATAATATTCCGTTCTACGGATGGACATTTTGTTTAACCATTCATCTGTAGAGGGACACTTGGTTTCCACATTTTGGCTTCTGTGTATGAGTTTCTTTGTGGACACACGCGTTCAATTCTCCTGGGTATGAAACTGCTGGGTCAAACGGTAACACCATGTTTATCTTTTCTTTTTTTTGAGACAGGGTCTTGCTCAGTTGCCCAGGCTGGAGTACAGTGGCACAACCATGGCTTACTGCAGCCTTGACCTCCTGGGTTTAAGTGATCCTCCTGCCTCAGCCTCCCAAGTAGCTAGGACCACAGGCACGTACCACCATGCCCAGCTAATTGTTTTGTAGTTTTTGTAGAGACAGGATCTCACCAGGTTGCCCAGGCTGGTCGTGAACTCCTGGGCTCAAACAATCTGCCTGCCTCAGCCTTCCAAAGTGCTGGGATTACAGGCTTGAGACACCTGCACCCAGTCTGTTTAACTTTTTGACGACCGACCTGCCTGTTATCACTTTCCCACCAGCAATGTGTGAGGGCTCCAATTTCTCCACATCCTTGCAAACGCTTATTGTGATCTACGTTTTGTATCTAGCCGAACTCGTGGTGTGAAGTGGCGTCTCACTGTGGTTTTGATTTGCACTTCCTTAACGAGCAGTGATGTTGTCATTCTGTGCGCTTCCTGGCCGTCTGTTTCACCTGCTCTGGAGAAATATCCGGAGTATAATACTGAGTGTCTGTTCCATGCCAGGTACTCGAGGTCACATACATGTTCTCCCTAGCCCCTCACTCTGGTATGGTGTTAACACTCCCCTACTTTATACATGGGAAAATCAGCACATGGGAGATTAAACTAGAGATTTGCATTTGAATTTTAAATCCATTTAAAAAGCACACACTCATTTGTAGTGTATGGAAAAAATGTGCTTCATTCTGTAAGTAACCTCCTGTTTTCACAACAGCGATCAATCTCCCGACAGCAGTGAGCCATTCTGTAAGTAACCTCCTGTTTTCACAACAGCGATCAATCTCCCGACAGCAGTGAGCCCTGTGCACCACTCCCGTGCCCCGCAGGTACCATGTGCTTCCGTGTTCACATCTGTGTGCAGGGCAGACACTATTACCCGCCTTTACCAAGGAGAAAATGGAAGCTCAGAGAAGGTGCCCAAGGTCACCTGGTGGGGCAGAGCCTGGGTCTGAGGTCAGAGGGCCCAGGGTGTGCTCAGGTGCCCCCATCCCCGCCCTTCCTCACTTTCACTTCAGAGCGCTGAGTGTGCTGAGACGGGACACGAAGCTCCCAACCAACCATCCACACGGCTAGCAGAGAGGGCAAGAGAAACCTGAGACTGTAACAAGCACATTTTCTCTTTTCTTTTTTTGAGACGGGGTCTTGCTCTGTTGCCCAGGCTGGAGTGCAGTGGCGTGATCTCAGCTCACTGAAACCTCCACTTCCCGGGTTCAAACAATTCTCCTGCCTCAGTCTTCCAAGTAGCTGGGATTACAGGCGTGAGCCACCGTGCCCGGCCAATAAGGAAATTTTCTAACTATATGAACTGAAGGGCCATGGCTTCTACAGAAAATGTTTACATCAAATACAATCTTGGGAAGAATAAAAAATAGCTCTTCTATTCCTTACAGGGAAGGCTCTAAACAATATTTTATTGTACTGTCTTTATAACCAGAGTAAGAGTAAGCCTTTGGGTTCTGCATGGACTGAACTGTGTAACCCCAAAATTTATATATTGAAGTCCTAACCCCCAGCACCTCAGACTGTGACTTTTGTAGACGTAAGATCCTTGCAAATGTAATCAGTTAAGATGAGGCCACGCTGGAGGAGGGTGGGCCCCAATCCAACACAGACGGTGTCATTACAAAAAGGGGAAATTTTGGAGACCAGCACCCACACAGGGAGGACACAGGCGAAGGCAGAGATGGGGAGAAGTCTCCACACACCAAGGAACTGACAAGACCAGCAGCCCCCAGAAGCCAGGGAGAGGCCTGAGCAGACTCCCCTCACGGCCTCAGTAGTAACCCACCCTGCGACGCCCCATCTCGGACCCAGCCCTGCAAAGCTGTGAGAGCTTCTCTGTTAAGGCCCAGCTCGTGGCACGCTGTCACCGCAGCCCCAGCAAACTAACCAGCCCCAGCAAACTAATCAAGTACACAAAATGCACAACCTCATAGGATAAACACCTTTGTTTTACTCCAAGGATAAGAATTAACTTTGACTAGGAAAAATCAGTCATCTATTCATCAAGTTTCCTGAGAACAAACAAGTAGGCCTGCTCCTCTCACCACGTGCTTGTTTATTTTGGTGAGTTAAGACCATGTAATCAATTCCACCTCAGAGGTCCTCCAGCCCTGGAGCTTCCTGTATTTTCCAAAGGCTTTAAATAGCTTAAAACATTTCCGCACAAAAAGGGCTCCAGGACGTTTATCCGCGCAGACTCAGGTGCCTCAGTAGCGGTACTTGGTGGAGTAGTCCTTGGGGGACACCACCAGGCCACGGCCTTTGCGGGCCCCGCGGTACACAGTCTCTATGATGTCGACCATCTCCTGCTTGTCTTCCATGGCCCAGTTAATCTTGTTGTTGTTGCCAGTCCCCAAGTCAATCATGATGTGCTTGTTCCTGCAAAGAGAAACAAGGGCATCCATTCTCATAAAAATCCCTTTAAAAAAGAATTCCTTGAAAACAATGCTGTAAGTTCTTGTTAACATCACTGAAGAACGCGTAAAATCGAGAGTGTCTGCCATGATGCAGGAGAACACAGGAAGGACCTAAACGTGCTTTTTAAAAATGCAATGCATCAACCACCATGCTTTTCCCTGCATTTTTCTGTATTTATTTAGGACAAATATTCTAAGGGGAAATTAAAAGTTCAAAGGAGGGCAGGCACAGTGGCTCAAGCCTGTAATCCCAACACTTTGGGAGGCTGAGGCAGGAGGATCACTTGAGGCCCGGAGTCTGAGACCAACATGGATAACAAAACGAGACCCCCATCTAATTTGTACTAATTTACCTGATAAAAGCAATGTGTTTTCCATGGTGCTCTTCTGAGCACTGACATAAATTGTATTAAAAGCCCTTCGACTATGAAATGAAGATGACATTTTGCATGTTTATGGTGAGGGAAGCAGATGATTCTTTACTTATCTTTCAAGAGACTAGTTCTTTTTCTTATGAATACTTATGTGCACTTCACAAGATAATGATATTAGCCCTTTGTTGTACTGGCATAAACTTATCCTGGTTTGTTGAAGTTTCTTTCTGAGATGGGGTCTCGCTGTCGTCCAGGCTAGGGCACGGCAGCAAAATCAACCTCCCAGCCCAAATGATCCTTCCACCCCAGTCCTCTACGTAACAGGGACCACAGGCATGAGCCCCCACACCCAGCTAATTTCTAGTTTTTTGTAGAGATGGGGTATCCCTATGTTGCCCAAGCTGGTCTCAAATTCACGGCCTCAAGTGATCCTCCTTGGCCTCCCGAAGTGCTGGGATTACAGGTGTGAGCCACTGCGCCCGACCTGATTATTTTTCTTAGAGATGAGGTCTATGTTACTAAGGCTGGACTCGAACCCCGGCCTGCAGAGTGGCTGGGCGGCAGGCATGCCCCACCTGAAGACTGTTTTTTAACGTTCACTTCCACAAGATCATGCATTTGGCTTCCACCTACTATTCCATAGAAAGCGTTCCCAGTGAAGTCTGTGGTTCAGGAAAGGCAAATCTGATCGGGGTCTGGAGCCCACCTCTGGCCGCCCTCTCATTCTCCATGCTGCAGGCCGGCGCTGCATGCAGCAGGCACCAAGATCCTTCTACACTGACGGGGGCTGCCCGTAGCGCCCTCCCTGTAGCCCTATCTGACTTGGGGTTACTTCTTCAGTATTTACATCTCATAAATACCTGCCTCCTTTCACTTCTTCAGTACTCCCTGCTAATTTACTCAGCTGTTTCTTCTATCAGACAAAGTCCTATGAGAGTGGGAATCCTGTCTTATCTGACATTAGGCCCCACCACTAGACCACAAACCTGGTAGGGGCTCAAGATACATGTTTAGCGCATAAGGTAACTAAAGTACCGTTTGTCTTAATATTCTGAATCACAGAAACAACAGCAGAAGGAAGTTTCATCTTTTCTGAGAGTACAGCATCAGTCCTAAGAATATCAAACTACACTAAGTAGGCTACAGCCTCCACCCAAGGCGGTTCCCTGCAGCCTCCTTGCCCCTCACAGCATCCCCAGCCCCAGGCTGGCCTCCACTGCACGCTGTGGGGGACAGAGACCTAAGACGGCCCTCCCTGTTCTCACCTGAAGAATTAGAAAAGGCCTCTATTGCCTCAAACAGGCTGTTAACAGGAATATGGACTTTAGGAACGCCTGGTGTGGGGTCGGAAGGAAGTGAGGAGTGCGTTACTGGGAAACGGAGCAAAGGGGACCCCGTTACAGAGTGGCCGAGGAACAGGGACACAGGGTCCGCAGTTATGGGAGATCAGAGCTCAAAAGCAACACACTTGGGATATTTAGCTGCGGAAACTTCCAAGCAAAGTCTCGGAGGTGCTGCCTTCAAGAGAGGAAACAGGCAAATTCGTGTAAGAACTGTTAACAAAAGGAATAAATTCTTGAGCCTCTCCGGATGGCCAAAGGTGCTGAAACTCAGAAATGGCTGCTGAACGCACAGCAGAGGAAAGGCTGAGGGTCTGCCACGCAACCTTTGCTGAAACCTATGAAAGATCAAAAGTTCACAAGAAATGCAGGTGCACCTCACAGATCTTCTCACCAAACAGGAGGTGCCTAGGAAGCCTAAGGCATGTCCAGGGGAGCGTATCCCGATGCCCAGAACCGCGGCAGCGCCTCACACTTTGGCAGCCTGAGGCGAGAGGATGGCTTGAAGCCAGGAGTTCAAGGATGCTGTGATGGCACCACTGCCCTCCACCCTGGGTGACAGAGTGAGACTCCATCTCAATAAATCAATAAAACAAGGTGATTATCCTGGATTATTTGGGCAAGTCTAATCTAATCACAGTCCTCTAAAACCAGAGCATTTTCTCAGGCAGAACTTTTCAGGAAGTCAGAGAACTTGTGTGAAAATACCTCAACATGGCCGGGCGCGGTGGCTCAAGCCTGTAATCCCAGCACTTTGGGAGGCCGAGAAGGGTGGATCACGAGGTCAGGAGATCGAGACCATCCTGGCGAACACGGTGAAACCCCGTCTCTACTAAAAAATACAAAAAACTAGCTGGGCGAGGTGGCGGCGCGTGTAGTCCCAGCTACTCGGGAGGCTGAGGCAGGAGAATGGCGTGAACCCGGGAGGCGGAACTTGCAGTGAGCTGAGATCCGGCCACTGCACTCCAGCCTGGGTGACAGAGCGAGACTCCATCTCAAAAAAAAAAAAAAAAAAGAAAATACCTCAACGTGCTGGCATGCCGGTGCTGGCTTTGAGGGTGATGGGGTCTCTAGCAGCAGAGTGGCCTCAGGTAACAGCAGCAAGGAAGCAGGTCTCAGACTCTCCACCACGAAGAGCTGGATTCGGCCCACAACCCAAACAAGCCCCTCAGACACTCCAGATAAGCACCTGGCCCATGGTTCAGACCTTGGGAGACCCTGAGCAGGAATCCAGCGGGCCCTGCCTGGATGTCTGACTTACAGAGCTGTGAGCTCTGAAAAGGGGGGTGATTTAAGCTGCTCAATGTGTGCTAATTTGTTACAAAGACTATGAAACTAATACATACCCTGTACAACCCAGCTGACCTTCCTGACCAAGCAGGAGGCTCCACTTTTGGAGAACGGTTAATGCTCATGTAGCTAATTCACCAACCTCTATGGTAACTAAACAAGCAAAAACAGCATCAGATGGTGATTTCCTTCCCCGTTAAATTTCCATAATGAAATTTTTGAGCTGATAAAATAATCTTGTATTTATAAGCAAAGTAATTCAGTTCAGGTGTTCCTCTTAGATATAAAAAAGGACACTAAAGTCGATATCGTATTTAAAAAATTAGGTTTTTTTTTGTTTTTTTTTGTTTTTTGAGACAGAGTTTTGCTCTTGTTGCCTAGGCGGAGTGCAGTGGCCGGATCTCAGCTCACTGCAACCTCCACCTCCCAGGTTCAAGCGATTCTCCTGCCTCAGCCTCCCAGTAGCTGAAATTACAGGCATGCACCACCACGCCTGTCTAATTTTGTATTTTTAGTAGAGACAAGGTTTCACCATCTTAGCCTGGTTGGTCTCGAACTCCTAACCTCGTGATCCACCCACCTTGGCCTCCCAAAGTGCTGGGATTGTAGGCGTGAGCCACCGCACCCGGCCTAAATTCGTGATTTTACAACACATTTTTGACGAACAGATTAGTTCAAGGTATCTAAAATGTCAGTAAGAATGTCTTTCATTGAATTACACTTTACCTAGTTTCCCAGCAGTTATTTCAAAAGGATAATTTGTTATTAAGTAAATGCTAAAACTAGAATTGTTACTTTGAAAATTATTTAAAAGATTCACACTGATTGCCTGGTGATACAAATGATATTGGGATATGACTGTAGAACCAACTTCCTTCAAAATAAAATAAAGAGATCTTGGTTACATTAAACTTCCAAACTGACAGTATTCAGTTTCCATAACGACTGTAAGATAACATACCTGAAGAAAAACATGACGGTACAAGGATCGTACAACTCATACATTTTGTTGAAGTCAGGTACTTCTGTAATATCCACAAGATAAATAACTGCAAAATTTTTAACCTAAAAAGAGATTAAAAAAAAAAACACTGAAATAACAGAACACTTTGGCTTTCACTTTATAAAAGCACATTTATAAAAACAAAACCAAGAATTTGTGTGGATCAGGGCAACTTTTGTTTTGTTTTTTTGAGACAGGGTCTCACTCTGTCGTCCACAGAGCACAGTGGTGCAATCATAGCCGGGACCTTGGCCACCGGCTCCTTCCACCTCACGCCACCGTTTCCCAGAACACTTCAGGACTGGCCACTGGCTCCTTCTGCCTCATGCCACCATTTCCCAGAATTGCCTAGGAATTAAATTTCACTCAGGTAACAAGTTATGAAAGTCCTACAGAAAATGTCCACAGATATATCATTCATGCTGATCTAGTAATCATCTATACGAACCTTTACATAGTTACATGCATCTCACAGCTGCTCTAAAATATGCCTGTAGAATCCTGCCATCATTTTCCCGCAGTTAGGTTTGAACACTTGCAAATACTAATAGTACCCCAATAAAACACATTTCCTGTTATTTCTTCTTTAATTGCAAGTTTATCAGAGATTTAGAAAAGCCAGAAAAATAAAAAGAAAATAAAATCACCTCCAATCCCAACACCCAGGGGTGATGGCTGTTATCTTTTTTTCGGAGACAGGGTCTGGCTCTGCTGCCCGGGCTGGAGTGCAGTGGCAAGATCTTGGCTCACTGCAACCTCTGCCTCCTGGGCTCAAGCGATCCTCCCATCTCAGCCTCCCAAGCAGCTGGGACTACAGGCACGTACCATCACACCTGGCTAATTTTTGTATTTTTTGTAGAGACAGGGTTTTGCCATGTTGCCCAGACTAGTCTTGAACTCCTGGACTCAAGTGATACGCCTGCCTTGGCTTCCCAAAGTGCTGCAATTACAGGCGTGAGCCACCACGCCTTGCACTACTTTTACTATATTCTTTCCCCTCTTTCTTATGGATATATTTTAATTTGTTTATACTATTTCTGTTCAGACATAGCAAAATGTGGTCATATTGTGATCGTACAACAATATTTTGTATCCTGCTTTAATTATGAGCTTTCTTTTCTTTTTTTTTTTTTTGAGACAGAGTCTTGCTCTGCCGCCCAGGCTGGAGTGCAGTGGCCAGATCTCAGCTCACTGCAAGCTCCACCTCCCAGGTTCACGCCATTCTGCCTCAGCCTCCCGAGTAGTTGGGACTACAGGCGCCCGTCACCTCGCCCGGCTAGTTTTTTGTATTTTTTAGTAGAGACGGGGTTTCACCGTGTTAGCCAGGATGGTCTTGATCTCCTGACCTCGTGATCCGCCCGTCTCAGCCTCCCAAAGTGCTGGAATTACAGGCTTGAGCCACTGTGCCCGGCCGAGCTTTTTTTTGAGACAGAGTCTCGATCTGTCACCCAGTCTGGAGTGCAGTGGCACGATCTTGGCTCACTGCAACCTCCACCTCCCGGGTTCAAGATATTCTCCAGCCTCAGCCTCCCGTGTAGCTGGGATTACAGGTGTGTGCTAGTGCATCTGGCTAATTTTTGTATTTTTAGTAGAGATGAGGTTTCACCATATTAGCCAGGCTGATCTCAAACTCCTGACAGGTGATCCACCCACCTCAGCCTCTCAAAGTGCTGGAATTACAGGCGTGAGCCACCCTGCCGGCCAATTATGAGCATTCTTTTACATACATTACCTACTTTCCAAAAACGGAAAACTTTTGTGGCCGCATGATTCATCAAGTGGCTATGCCATTACTTCACCATTTGATATAGCTTGGATATTTGTCCCTACCCAAATCTCAGGTTGAAACCTAACTCCCAGGGTTGCAGGTGGGGCCTGGTGGGAGGGGACTGGATCATGGGATGGATTTCTCATCAATGGTTGAGCGTCATCCTCTTGGTGATGTCCTCGGGGTAGTGAGCTGAGGTTGTTTAAGTGTGTGACACTCCGCCCCAGCTTTCACCGTGCGACGTCCCTGTTCCCCTTTGCCTTCTGCCATGATTGGAAGGTCCTGAGGCCTCCCGAGAAGCAAATGCCGGTACCATACTTCCTGTACAGCCTGCAGAACTGTGAGCCAATTAAACCTCTTTTCTCATAAGTTACCTGGTCTCATGTATTTCTTTTTCGAGACAGAGTCTCGCTCTGTCGCCCAGGCTGGAGTGCAGTGGCCGGATCTCAGCTCACTGCAAGCTCCGCCTCCCGGGTTCGCGCCATTCTCCTGCCTCAGCCTCCTGAGTAGCTGGGACTACAGGCACCCGCCACCTCGCCCGGCTAGTTTTTTGTAATTTTTAGTAGAGACGGGGTTTCACCGTGTTAGCCAGGATGGTCTCGATCTCCTGACCTCATGATCCGCCCGTCTCGGCCTCCCAAAGTGCTGGGATTACAGGCTTGAGCCTCCGCGCCCGGCCTCATGTATTTCTTTATAGCAATGCGAGAAGAGCCTCCTACACCACTCTTCTATTACTCTCTGATTTTTCATTAATATCAATTATTCACCTGTGAATATTTTCCCCCTTAAATTTGTATACATACTTCATTATTTCCTAAGGACAAATTCCTTAAATTCTGGAACAAAGGACATGACATTTTAAAGGCTCTTTATAAATACTAACTCAATGCTGGAACAAAGGATATGACATTTTAAAGGCTCTTTATAAATACTAACTCAATGCCCTTTAGAAGCTTGTAGTCACTTATATGTGTTATGAGTTAAACTATGTCCCCAAAACAGCTGAAGTCCTAAACCCAGTACTGACAGCATGGCTAATTTGGAAACGGTAAGCAATGAGGTCATACTGGAGTAGGTGGGCCCCAATCTGGTGCGACTGGTGTCCTTATAGGAAAATGGCGCTATGAAGACACAGGGACAGGAGGCCCTGGGGGCACCGAGGACTGCAGAGGCGTCTATAAGCCTAGGAGCTGCAAGAGGCTGCTGGCAGCACCAGAAACTGCGAGAAATACGAGGACTCTCCTTGGCGGGTTTCAGAGAGAGCCCAGTATGGAAAACACCTCGATTCTGGGCTCTGGTGCACGGACTGTGAGACAAGCTCCTGTTGTTTTAAGTCCCTCGGCTTGCAGCGTCCTGTCACAGCAGTCACGGGAAACCAATGGGATATGCACAGCATTTCCTCATACAAAACTAATTCTGACAACCTGACTGTAATTTGCAGGTGAAATAATGATATTCGAGATTTGCATGAAACATGCAGCCTAAAAAAATGAGGGGTTAGAAAACACAAGACCAGCAAAATACCAGCAATTGTTGAAGTCAAACAATAGGAACAGAAGGTTCACTCTATTCTCTACTTTAGGAAATGTCTTTAAAAAATTAAGATGGAAATGTAAACCATGGAGCAGGGTGGGGAGACGGGGAGTGAGAAAGCCCACACTTCACACGGCCTCCACCGCCCGTCAGCTTTGGTGAAGAAAACCGTTTCGGAATTCCGGCACACGGCCCACTGCAGGAGCGTGTGCTTCGCCGTCCACATGCTTTCAAAATGCCAAAGTGACGCCTGCATTAGACATGGGCCCCTCTGAGTACAGTCACTCTGACAACGCTCATTTCTGAAACTCTGGTTTCCTGCAGTGCCCAGGTGAGAATGTGTTGGTCAGGTTGCCAGAAACCGGCTTTATTTTCATGGTAAACTAATAAACTGTCTTTTGGTTTGACTTAAAACACTTCCCTACAGAAGCTAAAATAAATACACCAACAAAATAAATGGTCACAGGCATTAGGAAAGTCAAAATATTTCATTTTTATCCCTTCAATGCCTTGCTCAGGGACAGATACAGTAAATACCAGTAACATTATATTAACTTATGGAATCACCATGCAAATAATAAATTACTTTAAATATCATTTGGACAGGGTTGTAAATTGTGTACTTTAGAAAAAAGAAAGGTCACAACAAATTTTTATCATCTCTTTTCTTGCACATAAAAAATAGTAAATATTGGCCGGGCGCGGTGGCTCAAGCCTGTAATCCCAGCACTTTGGGAGGCCGAGACGGGCGGATCACGAGGTCAGGAGATCGAGACCATCCTGGCTAACCCGGTGAAACCCCGTCTCTACTAAAAAATACAAAAAACTAGCCGGGCGAGGTGGCGGGCGCCTGTAGTCCCAGCTACTCGGGAGGCTGAGGCAGGAGAATGGCGTAAACCCGGGAGGCGGAGTTTGCAGTGAGCTGAGATCCGGTCACTGCACTCCAGCCTGGGCGACAGAGCGAGACTCCGTCTCAAAAAAAAAAAAAAAAAAAAATAGTAAATATTGTAACCATCTGTGGTTTTTAATAATTTGCAGGCATTTAATAAGCAGAGCACAGGGCCGGGCATGGTGGTTCACGCCTGTAATCCCAGCACTTTAGGAGGCTGAGGCAGGTGGATCACTTGAGGTCAGGAGTTCGAGACCAACCTGGCCACCACGGTGCAACCCTGTCTCTACTAAAGATACAAAAATTAGCTGGGTGTGGTGGTGCACGCCTGTAATCCCAGCTACTTGGGAGGCTGAGACAGGAGAATCACTTGAATCCAGGATGTGGAGATTGCAGTGAGCTGAGATTATGCCGCTGCACTCCAGCCTGAAGGACAGAGCGGGACTCCTTCTCAAAATAACAACAATAATAATCAGAGGGCAACTGAGTAAACGTAACTTTAAAGCTTTAAAGATACAAATGTGACTCTCCTTTTGCCTTCAGGCTCCGGCCCACTGTATCTAACCCCGAGAATTGTAACAGAAGCAAACTACCACATAAAGCTCATGTGCCATGAGAATTTGAATATCCTCTGATTTCACCACAGATCAGTTTCATGAACATTTACTTGAGAATCTACTATGTATGAGGCACTTCTCACTCATAGATTCTAATTCTTTCAACACCTCTAAAAAGATGTCACTGATGGTTTAGGCGATGGAATTCAGGCTCAGAAAGGTCACGTGAGTGATGCCTAACCGCATGGGGAAGGGACAGAGCTAAGATGCACCCTGTCTGGCTCCAAAGCCTGAACTCCGGATGACAGATCCTCCCCAAGCCATGACAGAATTAGCCTACCCACAGGAGACGGGGCAGTGGCGTGGTTATGGGGTGGCAGGGAAAATATGTCCTTAGAGAATTCCATGTGTAAAGAGAAAGACACAAGAACAGCAGCCAGGTCTCAGATCCAGCACCAGGGCAAGGCAGCAGAGGTGCAGGTCGGGGGGACAGATGCGCAGGTGGACTGGCCCACAGAGGACCTTTTCTGCTTGGGATTCTGGGCCATGTATTTACTTCTAAGAAAGCAGGGATTGAAGGGTTCAGTTTTGTACACACTGAGTTTGAGAAAACTAAGGGACATCCAGAGAAAAAGGCCCTCCAGGGAGTGACTGGCCTGCAGCTGTACAAAGGAGTCTGGGCTGGAGAGAGCTACCTTACCGCCGCCACCTACATCCAGCAGTGACCCCAGCCAGGGCGGCAGGTGCCAGGAAAGGCTTGGGAGTGAGCGCAGATGCCCACTGTAGAGTTGGGGGCAGGAAAGGGATGCCAAGGAGGCAGCCTCAGAAACCAAGGCAGGAGACTCCCGGAAGCTGTGCCGAGTGCCCAGAGAGGTTGCCAGAGGGGACGGGATGGGACGGGGACACTGAAGGGGCTGAAGGACTGAGGAACAGAGGTCTTCAGTGAGGACAACTTTCAAGAGGCGTGGCTATGGAGAGAGAGGCAAGTTGCTGTGGGACTTGGGAGTTGAGACAGGGGAGGCTGGAAGGGGCAGGTAGAGGGGAGCTCCCCAGCCCCCTCACCCCCCTCTTTTCTTGGTGAAATGGCATCTGTGGGGTGACTGGAGGAGCACGAGCTGAGGGCAAACATCAGCAAACATCCAGCAGCATCTGCTGGTGGCGACATTTCCACGGTAGTCAAGCACTTGGAGGAGCTGGGTGAGTGCAGCCACACTGCTCTGCCAAGTCATCCTGTGACTTCCTCAACAAAGGCAGCTTTTTCTTTTCTTTTTTAGACGGGGCTCACTTCGTCAACCAGGCTGGAGTGCAGTGGCATGATCTTGGCTCACTGCAACCTCTGTGTCCCAGCCTCAAGAGATCCTCCCACCTCAGCCTCCCGAGTAGCTGGGATTACAGGTGCCCACCACCACATCCGGTTAAGTTTCGTATTTTTACTAGAGATGGGGTTTTGGCATGTTGGCCAAGCTGGTCTCAAACTCCTGACCTCAGATGATCCGCCTGCCTCGGCCTCCCAAACTGCTGGGATTACAGGTGTAAGCCCCCGCGCTGGCCTCAAATTATTTTTAAATTCTTTGATCCTCTACAATTGTAAGTATCTTTTCCAACTCTCTTGCCTACACACCTCATAAGCATGCCTTTTCTTTAGGCAAGTCAGCAATTAAAGTGCTCGGCAGTTCTTCCACATGCCTCTAAGTCCACCTGCCAAGTTACAATGAAATAACTCTACAAAACACACGGCTAAAGGCTGGCACATGATACCAACCACTGTTCTACACTTTGGTATGGAGTCCCTCAACCAGCTAAGAAAATACCTAAAATTCTGGAAAAAGTGTTCTGGGTAGTTAGCACAACAAATTTTCGAAGTGTT
Organism: Theropithecus gelada; assembly: GCF_003255815.1. NCBI lineage: Eukaryota > Metazoa > Chordata > Mammalia > Primates > Cercopithecidae > Theropithecus > Theropithecus gelada. The sequence goes on from NC_037686.1 coordinate 72,352,281, forward strand.
GATTTTTACATTTTTAGGTAATTCATGTCAAAGTCATAAAAAACCTGAATAACTTGAAATTAATGCTTGCCTTAATCAGCTCTCACAGTAACTCTTGCAAACTTAGTAATGTGAGAGAAGTAATCTAGTAGTAACAGTGGCACTACTGCCTATGTGACAGGAGTGCCCCAGAAACCTTTACTAATCCACTACAACCCTATGAGTTAGGCACGAGTATCCCCTTTACACACGTAAGACACGCAGAGCCAAGTTCGTAACGCTCATGCAGTTATGAAGTGCCAAGAGCCTACCTAGAGTCTGCATCCTCAGCCACTGCTCATTACTACCCCTCATACTTTGTTGCTAGCTACAAGGCTGTTTTTTACCCAGAGACAAAAATCCAGAGGAAACACCAAGAATGTCCGTTCTGTTTGTTTCTACAAGATTCCTCATCTGGCCGCGTGTTGACTCTCACTGGTTCAATGGGCGTTCTGTGATCCTTCATGTGATACTTAAGACAGACCCCCTAATATGGCTCCTATGAAGTTCCATAAATATATATCTGCCTTATACACAATTTATTTGAATATACTATCAGGGGCCAGGCATGGTGGCTCACACTTGTAACCCCAGAATTTTGGGAGGCTGATGTGACTGGCTCACTTGAGGCCAGTAGTTTGAGACCAACCTGGCCAATATGGTAAAACCCCATCTCTACTAAAAATACAAAAATTAGCAGGGTGTGGTGGTGGTGCAGGCTTGTAGTCCCAGCTACTCGGGAGGCTGAGGTTGCAGTGAGCCGAGATCATGCCACTGCACTCCAGCCTGGACAACACAAGAAGACTCTTGTTTCAAAAAAAAAAAAGTACTATCATGAGTCAATAATATTACTGAGGAATTTTTTTGTTTTGTTTTTAAAGATGGGGTCTCACTCTGCCACCCAGGGTGGAGTGCAATGGCACAATGATAGCTTACCGCAGCCTTCACCTCCTGAGCTCATCTCCCGTCTGAGCCTCCTGAGTAGCTGGGGTTACAGGCACATGCCACAGTGCCCAGCTCACTGACGCTACTTTAAACTCTATCTGCGTGGGCTTTTTAACACAAAACTTAAATATCCCATTCAGTCTTCTTACCCATCATGGGATTTAGGTGACAGTGAACCCCAAAGCACTGCTGTAACAGTGTCCCTAAAAATGGAAAGATAGCTCAAAGGTACACGAAATTGTCTGGCTTCAAAACTGCATAAAATCAGCTGCTAAATAGAAAACTCTTTTTTTTTTTTTTTTTGAGACAGGGTCTCGCTGTGTCACCCAGGCTGGAATGCAGTGGCACGATCATAGCTTGTCATAGCCTTGAACTCCAGGACTCATACCCTTCAGTCTTGGCCTGCCAAGTAGCTGAGACCACAGGCGCAGGCCACCACGCCCAGCGAATGTTTGCACTTTTTGTACAGACAAGGTTTCACCATGTTGCCCAGGCTGTTCTCAAACTCCTGGGCTCAAGGGAACCACCCACCTCGGCCTCCCAAAGTGCTGGGACCACAGGCGTGAGACATAGTGCCCAGCTGAAAACTTTATTATCACTTTATCAAATGAATTGCCCCACACTTATTAGCAAACTCTAGGCACCTGTGAAATATTTAAGTGTAGCTGTTTCCAGACTAACTTTCTTCTGGAAGTTTACAGCTCAACTCTAACCCAGCATGATCAAGTGGGCCTTGTGGAATCAGCAGATCAATACAACACATCTAGGAAAAATCATACCAAGTCCAGCCGAACATCTGCAACTGTTACTCACTGTAAAACAGCTGGGACATCCAGACACGGCTCATAACAAGATAAGGAAGATTCTCCATTATCTGCCATTTCTGCACAGGGAAATTTTTAAATAGTTATATTGTTCTTTTTTTTTTTTTTTTTTTTTTTTTTTTTGGATCTCAGCTCACTGCAAGCTCCGCCTCCCGGGTTCACGCCATTCTCCGGCCTCAGCCTCCCGAGTAGCTGGGACTACAGGCGCCCGCCACCTCGCCCGGCTATTTTTTGTATTTCTTAGTAGAGACGGGGTTTCACCGTGTTAGCCAGGATGGTCTCGATCTCCTGACCTCGTGATCCGCCCATCTCGGCCTCCCAAAGTGCTGGGATTACAGGCTTGAGCCACCGCGCCCGGCCTGTTATATTGTTCTTTATACTAAAACCTTACATTTCAAAAATTTCTGTTGAGCTTCCCCAAAAAGGGCTTCCATAATTAGAAAGTCATATTTTGCCCATATACTAAGAAGAAAATAAAACATGAATAGTCTTTTAATGCATTTCAGGTTTGCACTTATTTTTGGAGACAGGGTCTCACTCCTGTTGCTCAGACTGGAGTTCAGTGGTATAATCATGGCTCACTGCAGCCTTGACTTCCTGGGCTCAGGTGATTTTCCCACCTCAGCCTCCCAAGTAGCTGGGACTACAGGCATGTGCCACCACGTCTGGCATTTGTACTTTTAGTAGAGAAGGGGTTTCACCGTATTGTCCAGGCTGGTCTCGAATTCCTGGGCTCAAGTGATCTGCCTACACTAGCCTCCCAACCAAAGTACTGGGATTACAGACATGAACCACCGTGCCTGGCCTAGGTTTGCGCTTTTAATAATTATACTATAATATTTGCATTAAAAGTTTATTAATAAAGCAATCCAAATTTTTGGACAAAAACAAAAATCAAACTATTTTAAAAGACCAAAAAAAAAAATACCCCAAAGTGAGCCCACTTCAACTGTCCTTAAGTGTATGTCCACTAGTGATATAGTGATTCATTCTGTAATAACAAAGAAATTGGACATAAAGGAATTGGAAAAAAAGAGCAAATCTGGCAAAGACCCTAAACACTTACATTAACACATAAAATCTGTTTCCTAGCTAAGAGCATCTTGCTGAGCTCTGCCTGGATGTGATGAGACAACGGCCCTCACATCGCCAGCCATCCTAGCCTCGAGCTGCCGGCAGCAGGATCTGAACACCAGCTGATGCTTATGCCACCACCTGCAAGGTAGAACAGTGAAAGATTCTAGAACTCGTAACTCAAAGTCAGTGATTTACAAGCAGTGATTTACTTATTGGGAAACTGCTCTTCGTCAATTCTTCGCTGGATCTCCAGTATGTGCCCTTGTCCACTACAAGTCAAGCAATGAAAAGCTGATGTGCTGGCACTGCCTCACTCATCATCTCTAATCCCTGGCTGGCAGAAGCCCCAGTGTGAGAGAACTGCTGCTCTCCTGATTCCCTAGGGAGCTCTTCAAGTCCTCAGTGTCCCGCTGTCCAATAGGAAGAGGCTGGGAGATGGCTGGTAATAAAGCACTCCGCCTCTGTCCCTGACCCCCATGGAAGGGTTTCTGAGTGTGTGGTTCAAGGTCAGGTCACATCAGAATTCCCTGAGGGGCTTCTTTAAAAAGCCATTGCTGGACTTCACCCCACACCCATAGACTCAGAATCACAGATGCATTTTAGCACTCTAAGAGATTCTTGTAATAACTAAAATATAACAACAGTTCCTAACATCACGCCTCTCCTACTAAATAAGAAACAGCAAGAATTAATAAATGGCAGGCCAGACAGTCTTTTCCTTTACTCTTTACTCAAAGGAGTTATTTTAACCCAGCCTACTTTAGCATCTGTGAAAGAAAAGATAGCTTCAATGTTACTTTTACTTCAATGTTACTTTTACTCTTCATCAAAATGAATAACCGCTCAAATTACTTACGGAAAATTAATATGGCAAATACTTTATTAACACCCTAGTATTTGTGCCCTGTGCCCTATTGCTACAGCTGCAAACCCTAAATAAACGCCATCCTAAAATCGCTGTGAGGAACCACAGAAAGAGTGAAACCTGGTTATAAAATAGTGTCCCACAACTTTTATTGTCGGCAAGTAAGTGCCAAGACCACTGAATGTACTAATATTAGAAATTCAGAAAACTAGTTCTAACAAAGCATAGTTCTATTTTCTCCTGATGTTTCCTGCATCTTAATCACTCTAAGCTATAAATCACATGACTTACAAAAAGCGCGGTGGAAGAAAACACCAACAGAAAAACAGGATTTCTTATGCTATCAACATGAAGGTTCTGCTTTACACATACAACAAACAAGGCACCAAAAAAGGGCATCCTTTTAAATTAAGGATCTGCGCTCTCAAAACCTGCAAGTGTTATTTTGTTCACTGCACTGTAAGTTTGGGAAAAACGCCTTATCAACAGAAATAATGAATTCCTTCGAGGGGAGGCGGATCATAAACCCTTTAAAATGTGAACAACTACAGGAGCTCCCTGCAGAAAAAGGCGCGAAACGCCGGCACAGTCCCCGAGAACGCTCGCCCGCAGCGCGGGAGGGAATCGCCCGGACCACGGCGCCGCGGCCCCTCCTCGGGGAACGGCTCGCGCCCCCAGGCGAGGCCGGCGGGGCAGAGGCGCGGGGCCGCTGCGGAAGCACAGCCAGCAGGGCGGGAGGGCCCGGCGCGCTACCTTCTCGGCGATGCTGTAGAGGACCTCGTCCATCTTCATGCAGGTGGGGTCCCAGTCGTGGCCGAAGCGGATGACGACCACGCGGTCCTCCTCGGAGAGAATGGCCTGGTCCACCTGCCAGCCGTTGTGCAGGTGCGGGAGCATGTACGACATGGCGACCCGCGCGCTCGCCGCCGCCCGAGGCGGGGCGCCAGGGAGGGCCCAGCGAGGTGGCGGGCTCAGCCGGCCCCTCACTCCCCGGCCCCCGCCGCCCCCGGGCCCACGGACGAAACGCGGTCCCACCCGCACCCGCAAGCTCCGCTGGGACTGCCGCCGGGCGGAACCTCTGGGCGCGCACGCACCGACGCCGTGCGTGCTGACGTCACGCGCACGGGCTGGCGCCGTGCGTGCTGACGTCACGCGCGTACAGACGCCGCGCTAGCTTGTCGTTGGCCGGCGGGAGCGGCGGCGACCTGGCCACGGTGGAGCGCGGTTGGTGCCCTCCTAGCAGGCGTCGGGGTTGGGGTTCCTCCCCAGCGTCCAGGCGGCCTGGTGGTCCCGAGAAGCCCCGGGGTCGCCGTGCCCTGCCCCGACGCACCCGCCCCGAGGCCGCCGGCCGCCGCCCGGGCTGTCCTCCAGCCACGGATGGGGACGTCTTCAGAAAGGGCCGGCATGCCCGGCACTGCGGCTCGATTTTTTCCTTTCTGGTGTCTGTTTCGGGTCATCGTTTGTGCTGTGTGTTAGCGAGACAGTTCGTGTGTGTCATTTGTGAAACTTGACCATAAAAATGTGTCGTTGTTGCCATACCCAGCCACGGCAGAGCCGAGCGGCGGCGTGGGGGGAAGCGCTGGGCAGGCGGTCCTGGAGGAATGTCACCATCAGGCCGGCTGCTGAGCTGCCTGTTGTAACCCGAAACCAGAGTTTTTATTTGTCTTTTTATAAAGAAAAAAAGTTTGTTTTTTTTTTTTTGAGACGTTGTCTCGTTCTGTCGCCCAGGCTGGAGTGCAGTGGCGTGATCTCGGCTCACTGCAGCCCCCGCCTCCCGGGTTCAAGCGCTTCTCCTGCCTCAGCCTCCCCGTAAGCTGGGACTACAGGCGTCAGCCCGGCTAGTGTTTTTTGTACTAGTAGACACGGGGTTTAACCGTGTTGGCCAGGCTGGTTTCGAACCCCTGACCTCAAGTGATCCGCCCACTTCGGCCTCCCAAAGCGCTGAAATTACTGGAGGAAGCCACAGCGCCCGACCTGAAGCCAGTTTTATTCCATAGCTTCAGCATAACTTGCACCTCCAGGACTGATCTGACTCCCCTGGCTTCGCTCCCCAGTCAGAGCTCCCCAGACCCTTACTAGTGCCTATGAACTTTCTCCAAGAGAAGTAAGTTAGTATTTCTCTCTTTTTTTTTTTGTTGAGATGGAGTCTCGCTCTGTCGCCCAGGCTGGAGTGCTGTGGCCGGATCTCAGCTCACTGCAAGCTCCGCCTCCCGGGTTTACGCCATTCTCCTGCTTCAGCCTCCCGAGTAGCTGGGACTACAGGCGCCGCCACCACGCCCGGCTAGTTTTTTGTATTTTTTTAGTAGAGACGAGGTTTCACCGTGTTAGCCAGGATAGTCTCGATCTCCTGACCTCGTGATCCGCCCGTCTCGGCCTCCCAAAGTGCTGGGATTACAGGCTTGAGCCACCGCGCCCGGCCGTAGTGTTTCTCTTTTTAAAATAAAACCTCTAATCTCTGTTCTGAGAGAGCACTTTGGGTTCATGTTAGAGACTCCCCCTGGTTTGCAAACTGACATTGACAGTAAAACTCTTGTCTACTATCCAGCCATCCTCGTGGTCCTTTGGATGACAATTTTACAACAAATCATGCCCGGGCGCGGTGGCTCAGGCCTGTAATCCCGGCACTTTGGGAAGCCGAGGCCGGTGAATCGCCTGTGGTCGGGAGTTCAAGACCAGTCTGACCAACATGGTGAAACCCCGTCTCTACTAAAAATACAAAAAATTACCCGGGCGTGGTGCCGCGCGCCTATAATCCCAGCTACTCGGGAGGCTGAGGCAGGAGAATCGCTTGAACCCGGGGGATGGAGTGAGCTGAGATCGCACCACTTCACTCCAGCCTGGGTGACAGAGTGAGACTCCATCTCAAAAACAATGACAACAAAAAATCACCATGCAGATGCTGTGGTGTCTCTCAGATGGGCTGTGGCACAGTGAGAACTGCAGTCTGAGGAGCCTGCTGGCCTGGGGATTGAAATGGGTTCCATGTTTGGTTTCCTCTGGGACACAGCACTATAAGGTGCTTTGATAATATGCACCCACAATTTAAATAGAATCACAAGTGCAGCTCACTGCCAGATTAAATTTTTACATAATACAGAATATTTCCCAATTATATACGAAATGCTTTCTTGTAATGAAACAAGAATTTCAGGTTGGTAGGATATTGGAGGTCATCTAAATCTCTCATTTTATAATTAAGTAAAGCAGAGAGGCACAGAATATAAGCATAGTGGTTAACAGTGAGGGTTTTAGTTACATAACGGTGTGTTCAGGTTCCTCTGTGCCTTGCATAAGTTATGTCAATAAACTTCAGTTTCCTCATCCGTGAGATGGGACGAAAAAACAAAATATCCTGTACTTCATTGGCACAAGGTACACGCCAGAGAAATATGAGCCCTTATTAAGGTCAGGCTATTGACTTCTAAAAAATTGCTTACTGTCATTTTGGAAGTCACTCATGTCAGATATAAACACAGTTGCTTAACACATCACAAGCATTTTATTCACAGAGTTGTTCCAAGCTAAGGCATAAGACGCAAATGTCCCCAAATAATTTATTGAAACTCATTTTTTTTGTTATTTATAACAAGATTTATCACCTTAATGTTTAAGGACATTAAGTATATTCATACTATGCAACCATCACCACTCTCCATCTCCAGATAAATCTTTTCTTCAATAAAGTTTTTGTTGAGATCTAATCCATGTACTATAAAATTCACCAATTTAAGGTGAGGTGGTTTTTCAGTGTTGTGGAACCAATACCACAATCTAATTTTAGGAGAATGTTATCATCCCGAAAAGAAACCCTATACTCATAAACAGTCATTTCCCACTTCCATTCCCTCAGACCCTGGCAACCACTAATCTATTTTCTGCCTCTATAGATTTACCTGTTCTAGACGTTTTGTATGGATGGAAACACAAAACATGGAGTCATTTGTGACTGCTTTCATTTAACAATGTTCTCAAGGTCCACATTAGAGCAGACAGCAGCAGCTAGTTCTTTTTTATTGCTGATGAATATTTCATTAAATAAAACCAAAAAATTAACTATTCCATTATATGGGTATACTACATTTTATCCATCAGCTGATTGACATTTGGGTTGTTTGCATTTTTTGACTATTATGAGTGATGCTGCTATGAACATTCATGTACAAGCTTTTGTGTGGACTTCAGTTTTCATGTGGTAACTGTTTAACATTTTTAAGTATTGCCCAGTTGTTTTCCAAAGTGGCTACACCATTTTACATTCTCACCAGCAATGTATGAGGGTTTCAATTTTTCCACATTCTTGCCCTTACTTGTTTTTTATGTACCTTGTGAACCCTGAAAACCTGAGACAGGTCTTAATTTAGAAAGTTTATTTTTCCAAGGTTGAGGATGCACCCGTGACACTGCCCCAGGAGGTCCTGATAACACGCACCCAAGGTGGTCGGGGCACAGCTTCGTTTTATACATTTTAGGGAGACATGAGACATCAATCAATATATGTAAGAAGAACATTGGTTCAGTCTGGAAAGGCGGGACAACTTAAAGCAAGGGCAGGAAGACTCAAAGGGAAGGGGGCCTCCAGGTCACACATAGGTGAGAGATGAACAGTTGCATTCTTGTGAGTTTCTGATCAGCCTTTCCAAAGGAGGCAGTCAGCTGTGCATCTGTCTCGGTGAGCAGAGGGCTGACTTTGATGAGAATGGGAGGCAGGTTGAAGGGACCCCAGATACCTTCCTCTCACAGCCTTGTATTATGGTCATCCTGGTAGGTATAAAATGATATTGTGGTTTTGATTTGCATTTTCCTAATGGTTAGTGATTGTTTCTCAGTGGCCAGGCCTATACAAATCTGCTCCAAAGTCAGAGGAAGCTGAGAGGCCAAAGAAAGAGGCTGACAAAACTAGTTCTTTAGAGAGAAACATTTAATAGGGACTTATGAACAGAAGCCACATCTGTGTGTCTGGCAGTGGTGATACAAGATAGTGGATTCCCAACCATCACCCCCAGGCCCAGGGCCCCCCCAGACCCAGGGCTCCCCCAGACCCAGGGCTTACATACTGTGAAAGGAAAGTAAATCTTGCCACCCCCAACTCATTAAGCCAAAGGGAAAAGTTAAGCTGGGAACTGGGTCAGGCAAACCTGCCTCCCCTTTTGGTTCCTAAACAAGAGGGCTACACGATGAAAACCTACACACCTCCCCCATATTTTGCCCACAAGGAAATTCCTGGTGAGCTCCAAGATTTCTACCCTAAGGTGTTTCTGTTAACATTTCGCCATGGTAATGTAAATCGATAGCTTATCTTTACAGGTGCAGTCATCCCCTGCCTACCGGATTCAAATGCATATCTGATTGTTCCCCTGCCCTTTTGTTATGTTTTGTCTATGTTACCTTCTGTAATAATGCAGATTCCTCTGCCCCATTTGTCTGTCATCTTATGTTAAAAAAAAAAAAATGCAGATTCACTGAACCAAAGAAAATGGCTATTTTCCCCTACCCTCCTCTTATTTGAAATTTGTGTACTTCTCAATATCCCACCCTTTCCCCTTTACATTTGGAGCCCTCGAAATAATCTTTGGAGAAAGGTATAGACCTGTCTCCCAGGCACGAGTCCTTACCTTTGGCAAATAAGCCTCCTAAAATGATTGAGACTGGTCTCATCATTTTTCTCGACTGACATCTGGTAACCACTAAGGGAACCTGAGTGAAGGCGGCCCAGCCTGTAGCAGCTCTCCTATTGGTGCTTGGCACTGGTCTGGGCACCTTGTAACCCAAACTAATAGGACAATTTGCTGAAGTCTGGGACCTCTTTTTTCCAGGGATCCCTGATCTTCCAGTGTTTTTCAGTTGGGGGTCAGAGGTTTATTTGCTCTTCAAAAAAAAAAAAAAATCTCCTTTTTTCCTGGGAGTTTCCAATCGCTTCCATCAAGGAAGGCAGCCTGTCTGCTTCTGCATCTGTGGAGAGCACTGTTCAGCTTGGGCTCCTATCACTAGGTAAGGAACTGGTTTGGGATTTTGTCTTACAAATTCTTTTTAAATGACTAAAGTTAGCATTAACAACCCGCTGTTGTTAATTTCTGCTTACGCTTGAGTGCTCAGAAATCATGTAAGTTGTGTGATCATTGTTAGTTTTGCTTTGTTGTTTCCGTCTTGTTGTGTGTGTGTGTTTCAATCCTTTCCGCTACCGGATTTGACCAATTCCAAACCCTCTAGCTTATGAGTGTGGAAGTTTCTAAGGAAATAGAGCACTTTACTCCCCTCAGCCCTTCAGGGCATTCTCAGGTGACTGAGAGGAGGGTGTCTGGGAGGAAAGCTCCTTAGGACGTGCAGCAGCTTTGAGCCGGTTCCCCTCAGAAGACCGTACTTAAGGTCTAATCTCATCTGGTTTCCCTCAGAATAACGTATTTAAGGTCTAATCTCATCTGGTTTCCCTCAGAAGAACATATTTAAGGTCTAATCTCATCTGGTTTCCCCTCAGAAGAACGTCCTTAAGGTCTAATCTCATCTGGTTTCCCCTCAGAAGAACGTACTTAAGGTCTAATCTCATCTGGTTCCCTTAGAAGAAAGTACTTAAGGTCTAATTGCATCTGATTTCCCTCAGAAGAACGTACTTAAGGTCTAATCTCATCTGGTTCCCTTCAGAAGAATGTATTTAAGGTATAATCTCATCTGGTTTCCCTCAGAAGAACATACTTAAGGTCTAATCTCATCTGGTTCCCTCAGAAGAATGTACTTAAGGTCTAATCTCATCTAGTTTCCCCTCAGAAGAACATACTTAAGGTCTAATCTCATCTTGTTCCCCTCAGAAGAACGTACTTAAGGTCTAATCTCATCTGGTGGGTGCATATAAGGAGCTGACCCCTCCCACACCTGGAGCCCCTGACACACTTTACCAGGTAGCCGCGACAAGGGTGAACTGAACTGATTCAAGGAATAATGGCCCTGAAAAGCCAGGTCCCCAAGCAACACACTTTGGGTCTCACACACTTCCCAACTTGATTGAATCCGAAGGGGAACCTTAAATTATAGGGAATGAGGCCTCTAAATTAGCTAAAACCCCAGCAGCTGAGGAACATGAAGTTCCACCTTTAGAAACTCCGGCAGGGTACACGCAAAATACTTATGGCAAATCGTCATGCAAATATTTAACCAAGTGGACCACTACAACCAAAGGAGATTCCAAGTTACAAAGGCCTAAATGGGGATCTTTTGAGATGCCCAATTTAGTGTGCCCACAAACCAGAATGGAAAACGTGGGCACAAAAACTAAGAAACCAGAATGGGAGAGCTACTTTCATGGTACCTGGAGAGTACCAAATCTCTCTATGCAAAGCTAAAGGATCTTTCCCCCGACTTGCTACTCTCTAGGTACCATGAAAGTAGCTACAGGAAGCCAACAAATAACTTAAACTGCCAATTAAGAACTCTTAATTGTAAAGTAGCTACAGGAAGCCAACAAATAACTTAAACTGCCAATTAAGAACTCTCTATAATCTTTTATCTCTCTTAAAGAAATCCTCCAAATCCCTTCCCCCTTATTGCCTCCCCTACCTCCACCTACACCCCCACTCTACCCTTACCCCTCTGAACTTCCTGGACCAGACCTCTCCCCTCCTTTTCCTTCAGGTTCCAATCTACCATATTCTCCTCCTTGCCTGCCACTCACTGAACCGAAGGCAGTAGGGACTCTAACTTCCAAGACCCTACTTCCTGCCGATTCTCTGGTAACCCCAGTGGCAGCCTCTCATCTGGAAGATGTGGAAAAGGGGGACACCATAGGGACGTCTTTCATGATCAACCTGTTTCGGGAACAACCATTAACAGTTAGGGGAACCCCCGTGATTGTCTATGAACCCTGGTCAACGGCTGAGTTGCGAAGCACAAAGAATTTCCTGCCTCCCGTAAGATCCAGTTGGGTTTGCTCAAGAGTTTGAGCTGATTATCAGAACCTATGACCCAGGTCATTCAGACCTTTATCAGCTGGTCCACATACTGGTCTCAGAAGCTAAAGCTAAGTGGCTGGAAAAACACAGTGGTCAGACATTGTAGCAGACCTGACCCCTAAAGGGCCAGGAAGACCAAACGAACCAGCCTCCCAGAATCCTGAAGACAGGTGCAAAGATGCTCAGGAACTAACTACTGTTCTGTTAAATATCATTCCTTCAGTGTCCCAAAGGGTTGTGGATTGGAATAAAATCCAACAATGCTGCCAGAACCCAGATGAATCAGTTTTAGATTATTGCACATGTTTTGATAAAACCTTTAGACAATATTGCGGGATGTCAGCTGATTGCTATGAAAACAATACAAATGCTACATTATTAAATGCAAATTTCTTAGACTAGGTGATGATTTAGCCACCCTTATAAAATGTAACATGATAAATTGGGCCACAGCCAGAACTAATGAACTAGTTAACTTAGCTGACCAATTATCCTGCAGTGTGATAAAAAGGAAAAACTAAAGATCACCCAAGTTATGCATTACAGTTAAAGCAATTAACTTTTCAAGCATCTCAGGCCCAGAAAGATTTTAAGCTCTTAGGTCTGAGGACTCTTCCCTCCCAGTCTGTTACTACTGTAAAAGATCAGGACACCTAAACAGGGATTGCATTAGGCTGAAATGAAAGAAAAGGCAAGAAAATGCAACTCATGAAGACTAGGGATGCTCCCAGGAAGTACAGGGGTTTCACTGCTCCAAATATTCTACCCTGACAAATTGGGAGAGATTAATATAATATGTTTATCTTTATTATATTGTTTTATATTATATATATTATAAAAAACATGTTTATCATTATTAATATAACAATAAACCATGAGCTTCCAACTGCCTGAATTGACACAGGCAGTGACTATATCTATTATAAATCCCACCTAATTTAGAAACCCCGTACCTCAGAGTAATGAAAGAATGAACAAGGTGGTGTGTCTATAAAACTATCTCATGTTTTAAGTCTAAACCTAAAACTTCCCGTTTCTTTGGGTTCAGATCCCCCGCCCTGGGCTTCAAGTGTGACATGCTCAGTTGGTCCCTTGTGTTTCTAATGTGCCTGCAGCCCCTGTCAGTCTTTTGGGCTGTGATTTCCTCAACATCCATAATGCTCATATCTCTTTTTCATCAAAAGGTGAACTTTTTCTAGAGTTAGAGCCAGGGACTAACAATATCAAATTAAAAAACATCCTGATAGCCAGACACAGTTGCTCATGCCTGTAACCCCAGCACTTTGGGAGGCCGAGGCAGGTGAGAAGGAGACCTTAACTGAGAAGGAGACTCACTATTCCCTGCACAAGCCCCTGCAACAGCCCTATATTCTCTGTAAAATCCTCACATGAGGTTAGGAGATCAGCCAGGCCAACATGGTGAAACCTCGTCTTTAGTGAAAATACAAAAATTAGCTGGGTATGGTGGCGCATGCCTGTAATCCCAGCTACTTGGGAGGCTGAGGCAGGAAAATCACTTGAACTCGGGAGGCAGAGGTTGCAGTAAGCCAAAGTTGTGCCACTGAACTCCAGCCTGGGCGACAGCAGGAGACTCCATCTCGAAAAGAAAAAACAAGTCCTGACAATGCACCACGATTTAGTACTAGTAATATTAAGACACCATCTTGTGACTGGGAAAGGGAAATGAGAGAGAAGGAAATACTAGAAGAGAAGAGAACATTGGAATACAGAGCAGAAAACAGTAAAACTTCTAGCTTCCCCAGTCTTCTGTTAATTGCAGAAGTGACGCATTTGCTTAAGGGTGTCCCTTCCCACTTACAGTCTCAGTCAAATACAGATACAGGGAAAATATTCTCAGCCACTCCAATAAAGGTAGCGATAAACCCGAAGAAACCCCTCCCCAACCTTAAACAGTATTCTCTATGACAGGAAGTTATAGATGGAATCGCCCCTACCATACAAGATTAACTGAGAAGGAGACTCACTATTCCCTGCACAAGCCCCTGCAACAGCCCTATATTCTCTGTAAAAACAAAAACAAAAATAAACAAGCCAGAGGGGATGGACATTTATACAGGACTTGAGGACAGTAGGTAATATTGCAATACCCAGACACCCAATAATCCCCAACCCACATATCCTTCTATCAGCTATACCCACTACCAGCCAGCATTTCTCAGTTGCAGATCTCTGCCATGCCTTCTTTAGTATTCCTGTAGATCCAGACAGCCGGTATTTGTTTACCTTTACTTGGAAAGAAGGGCAATATATGTGGACTGTAATGCCTCAAGGGTATACAGAAAGTCCCACTTACTTTTCCCAAATATTAAAAGCTGATTTAGAGGATTTAATTTTTCCCCAGGGCTCAACACTCATTCAGTATGTAGACGACCTTCTCCTTTGTTCAGACACACCATCTTCCTCCCATGAAGATAGTCTATATTTACTCAAACAGCCACCAAGGGACACAAAGTGTCCAAAGACAAACTTCAGCTATGCTTGCTGCAAGTTAAGTATTTGGGGGCATATTATCTCAGTCAAAGGACTGAGGATTAACCCTGACAGAGTGAGAGGAATTTTAGCTTTCCCAATGCCTGTCACAAACAACTTAGAGGATTCTGGGTCCTGCCTGGCTATTGTAGAAACTGGATACCAGTGGCCAGGCGCAGTGGCTCACACCTGTAATCCCAGCACTTTGGGAGGCCGAGGTGGGCGGATCACGAGGTCAGGAGATTGAAACCATCTTGGCTAACACAGTGAAACCCCATCTCTACTAAAAATACAAACAAACTAGCCAGGCATGGTGGCAGGCGCCTGTAGTCCCAGCTACTCAGGAGGCTGAGGCAGGAGAATGGTGTGGACCCAGGAGGTGGAGCTTGCAGTGAACTGGGATCGCACCACTGTACTCCAGCCTGAGCGACAGAGCACGACTCCATCTCAAAACAAACAAACAAACAAACAAACAAACAAACAAAAACTGGATACCAAATTTCTTCCTTATGGCTCAAACTCTGTAGGCATACCTAAAAAATGTACAACCTGATCCTTTCTTGTGGAGTCCTGAGGGACAATCAGCTGTACATCAAATAAAGGAAATTCTAACTAATGCCCCAGCCTTAGGGCACCCAAACTACAAACTGCCTTTCTCCCTTTTCATACACGAAACTGGAGGTACTGCCTCCAGGGTATTGATCCAGAAGCATGGTGATCATCAGAGACCTCTAGGCTATTACAGCCAACACCTGGACCCGGTGGCGCGAGGGTTGCCTCCTTGTGTGAGAGTAATAGCAACCATGGCCCTTCCGTACACGTCTGTTGGAGAAATAATTATGGGTTCGCCCCTTACCATTTCTGTGCCACATTCTCTTGAGACCCTTCTAAACTCTCATCATACTCAACGTGTGTCTGTCAACCGGTTAGCTTCTTATCAAATTTTGCTTGTACCATCTTCCAATATTACTACTTCCCAGTATAATAATCTTAATCCGGCCACTCTCTTGCCAGGCCCTTCCCACAAGACCCCTCGTGACTGTGTTCTGATGACTGACTGACTTCTCACCTCCAGGACAGACCTGCAAGAGATGCCACTGGATAATGCTGAACTAGAATGGTATACAGATGGCTCTTATTGAAGAGGAGAGGATGGAAATTTTGGAGCAGGATATGCTGTGGTTTCCTCACATGAGGTCAGGAGTTCAAGACCAGCCTGGCCCACATGGTGAAACCCCGTCTCTACTAAAAATACAAAAATTAGCCGGGTGTGGTGGCGGGAGCCTGTAATCCCAGCTACTTGGGAGGCTGAGGCAGGAGAATTGCTTGTACCTGGGAGGTGGAGGTTGCAGTGAGCTGAGATTGTGCCACTGCACTCCAGCCTGGGTGACAAGAGTGAGACTCCATCTCAAAAAAAAAAAAAAAAACCTATTCAAAAACCAAAATAGTTGGCAACCGTAAAAATCCCACGTCACTGTAAATTAAACAACACAGAAGGTCAGGGTAACCAACTGGCTGACACCACAGCTAAAAGAGCAGCATTTGAACCAGCCCCAATCCAGGAAATGACCATAAAACCCAAAATGCTTAAAAACATGTGATAAGGTTTGGCTGTGTCCCACCCAAATCTTATCTGAAATTGTAGCTCCTATAACTCACATGTTGTGGGAGGGACCCAGTGGGAGAGAATTGAATCATGGGGGCAGAGTCTCCCACGCTGTTCTCATGGTAGTGAATAAGTCTCATGAGATCTGATGACTTTATAAGGGAAACCCCTTTTGCTTGGCTCTCATTCTCTCTTGTCTGCTGTCATGTAAGATGTGCCTTTCCCCTTGCACCATGATTGTGAGGCCTCCCCAGCCATGTGAAACTGTGAGTCCATTAAACCTCTTTTTCTTGATAAATTACCCAGTCTTGGGTATGTCTTTATCAGTAGTGTGAAAATGGAGTAATACAGTAAATTGGTACCAGTAGAGTGAGGTGGTGTTGTAAATATACCCAAAAATGTGGAAGTAACTTTGGAACTGAGTAACAGGTAGAGGTTGGAACAGTTTGGGGGGTTCAGAAGAAGACAGGAAAATGTGGGAAAGTTTGGAACTCCCTAGAGACTTGTTGAATGGATTTGACCAAAATGCTGATAATGATGTGGACAATGAAATCCAGGCTGAGGTGGTCTCAGATGGAGATAAGGAACTTGTTGGGAACTAGAATAAAGGTAACTCTTGCTATGTTTTAGCAAAGAGACTGGTGGCATTTTGCCCTTGCCCTGGACATCTGTGAAACTCGAACTTGAGGGAGATGATTTAGGTATCTGGCAGGAAATTTCTAAGCAAAGAAAAGCATTCAAGAGGTGGCTTGGGTGCTGTTAAAAGGATTAAGTTTTTGAAGAAAAACAGGGTGTAAAAGTTCAGAAAATTTGTAGTCTGACGATGAGATAGAAAAGGAAAACCCGGCTGGGCGCGGTAACTCACGCCCGTAATCCCAGCACTTTGGGAGGCCAAGGTGGGCAGATCATGAGGTCAGGAGATCAAGACCACGGTGAAACCCTGTCTCTACTAAGAAATACAAAAAATTAGCTAGGCGCGGTGGCGGGCGCCTGTAGTCCCAGCTACTTGGGAGGCTGAGGCAGGAGAATGGCGTGAACCCGGGAGGCGGAGCTTCCAGTGAGCCAAGATCACGCCCCTGAATTCTAGCCGGGGTGAAAGAGGGAGACCCCGTCCAAAAAAAAAAAAAAAAAAAAGGAAAACCCATTTTCTGTGGAGAAATTCAAGCCAGTTGCAGAAATTTGCATAAGTAATAAGGAGTCAAATTTTTTGTTTGTTTGTTTTTTTGAGACGGAGTCTCCCTCTGTCACCCAGGCTGGAATGCAGTGGCTATGATCTCGGCTCACCACAACCTCCCCTCCTGGGTTCAAGTGATTCTCCTGCCTCAGCCTCCTGAGTGGCTGGGATTACAGGTGCCCAACTCCACTCCCAGCTAATTGTTGTATTTTTAGTAGAGACGGGGTTTCACCATGTTGGCCACGATGGTCTTGAACTCCTGACCTCAAGTGATCTGCCTGCCTCGGCCTCCCAAAGTGCTGGAATTACAGGCGTGAGCAAGGAGCCAAATGTTAGTCATCAAGACAATGAGAAAATGTCTCTAGGGCATGTCAGAGACATTCGTGGCAGCCCCTCCCATCACAGGCCTGGAGGCCTAGTAGAAAAAATGTGTTTTTTTGTGCCTGGCCCAGGGCCCCCCTGCTGTGTGCAGTCTAGGTAAGGACTTGGTGCCCTGTGTCCCAGCCACTCCAGCCGTGGCTAAAAGGGGCCAAGGTGCAGCTTGGGTTGTGGCTTCAAAGAATGCAAACCCTAAGCCTTGGCAGCTTCCATGGGATGTGGAGCCTCTGGGTGCACAGAGGTCAAGAATTGAGGTTTGGGAACCTCTGCCTAGATTTCAGAGGATGTATGGAAATGCCTGGATGTCCAGGCAGGAGTTTGCTGCAGGGGTAGAGCCCTCATGGAGAACCTCTGCTAGGGCAGTGCAGAAGAAAAATGTGAGGTTTAAGCCCCCACACAGAGTCCTCACTAGGGCACTGCCTAGTGGAGTTGTGAGGAAAAGGCCACTGTCCTCCAGACCCCAGACTGGTAGATCCATCAACAGCTTGCTCTATGGCCCTGGAAGAGCCACAGACACTCAACTCCAGCCCATGAAAGCAGCCAAGAGTGGGGTATACCCTGCAAAGCCACAGGGCAGAGTCCACGGCCATGGAAGCCCACTTTTGCATCAGTGTGACCTGGATGTGAGACATGGTGTCAAAGGAGATCATTTTGGAACGTCAAGGTTTAATGACTGCCCCACTGGATTTCAGACTTGCGGGGCCTTTAGTCCCTTCGTTTTGGCTAATTTCTCTAATTTCGAATGGCTGTATTTACCCAATCACTATACCCCCATTGTATCTAGGAACTAACTAACTTACTTTTGATTTTACAGACTCATAGGCAGAAGGGACTTGCTGTGTCTCAGATGAGACTTTGGACTGTGGACTTTTGAGTTAACGCTAAAAGGACTTTGGGGGACTGTTGGGAAGGCATTATTGCTTTTGAAATATGAGGACATGAGATTTGGGAGGGGCCAGGGATTGAATGGTATTGTTTGGCTGTGTCCCCACCCAAGTCTCATCTTGAATTATAGCTCTCATAATTTCCATATGTTTTGGGAGGGATCTGGAGATAACTGAATCATGGGGGCAGTTTTTCCCCATAGTTTTCTCCTGGTAGTGAATAAATCTCCCAAGAGCTGATGGTTTTAGAACTGGAAACCCTTTCATGTGGCTCTCATTCTCTCTTACCTGCTACCATGTGACTGGAGAAGCCTCATAAAACATGCAAACAGTGCAGATTTCAACAATCCTGAACCAGCAAACAGATGGTCAAGCAATCTGCAAACCCTGTGGCACATCTTAATCTGTTAGGTCCTCGTGTCCAGGTGCATGCTGATGAGAATACTTTCCACCAAATCCGGGCTGCCCTCCTAGAGTGATGGGAAAGCAAAGGGGTTACGTATGGCACAACCTGCAGTTCCGCTCACCAGGTAAAGATGTGAGTAAAATGCTAGAAACAGAAAGCCACTGAAGAGTTGCCTATAGAGTCCAAACTCACGTAGAAAAGGCCTTGTCCCTCAAGGCTTTCATTGTCAGCAACAAATCTGGTATTGAGATTGCCAAGAATGATTACTCAACCATTAATTTTGCAGAGTAAGAGGAACCAATTTTTAAAATGAGGCTGGGTGTATGGCAGCTCTGAGCATGCCCACATTTAGTATGAAAATGAATGGCACCCCCATTCTAGGAGACCTCCGCTTTTCCCTAGAATACCACGATTATGAAAATTGATGGCACCCCCATTCTAGGAGACCTCCGCCTTTTCCCTAGAAAACCACATAATTATGAAAATGGATGGCACCCCCATTCTAGGAGACCTTTGCCTTTTCCCTAGAAAACCACATGATTATGAAAATGGATGGCACCCCCATTCTAGGAGACCTTTGCCTTTTCCCTAGAAAACCACATGATTCTTAATTAGAAGAGCACATAAAGTTAGAAACCCAAATTCCTTTGGGCACGACTTCTGTCCTAAGTGTGTGCTTTCGCTTTGCAATAAAAGCTTCTGTCTTTTCACTTCATTGACTCGGTCCTGAATTCTTTCTCACCATGGTGCCAAAAACCCTGGACACCAGCTGTGGCTGGCATCTCACAGGCATCGGTAGACCTTCTTGAACCCTCCAGCAATAGGTGAGGGACAGGAAGATGGCAGGGAGGGAGGCCAGGATGTCCTCAGGGGGGTCCAAGTAGGAACGCCCACTGCTGGGAAGGGGGCCTATTGTCCAGTTGGTCACCCCTGAGCTGTCCTGGGAGATGGACATGTCTGTTCAGCTTCAGCCTGGCCAGGCTCGCGCACTGAGTGCTGCTTTCTTTGCTGTCTTGGCCCCCGGGTGGTCGTCATCATATTTCATGCTCTATGGAGGACATTTCCTCAAGTCCACCGCTGGGTGGCCTGGGATAGGCCTAGTACGTCCATCCAGTTGGCTATAGCATCCCTCAAGAGCCTATGGGCCCAGCAATGGTCTGAGGGGCACTTCAAAGTGTGTCCAGCACAGGTCCTGTGCAGTGTGACACCCCACCAGGTGACTTCAGGGTGTATGCCTGCTGCCTGGACCCTGAGGGCAAGCATGCGAAATGACAGCTCTCTCTTTGGGAACAAAAGGAGAAGCAGTTTTGGCATGACTTAGTTCCCAAGCTTAATTTTCCGTTTGGCATTGTGAGTTTGGGGTCTTGAGATTCTATTTTCCTTCCACAGCTTCTTTCTCTTTCCTCTTCCTTGTCTCTTCAGTTGTAATTTTTTTATTGTTAATATTAACTGTCAGGAATTTCTGTTTCCAGAACTTGGCTGATTACATGGTCAGTGATTTCTAGGGCAGCAGGAGAAATATTTTAAAAGCTACTTTTAAGAAGCATTATTTTATTGGAGGTGGTGTATTAGCTCATTCTCATGCTGCTGTGAAGAAACACCTGAGAAGAGGTAATTCATAAAGGAAAGAGGTTTAAGTGACTCTTAAGAGGTTTAAGCGCCACATTGCTGGGGAGGCCTCAGGAAACTTACAATCAAGGCAGAAGGCAGGTCCCCTCTCCATAGGGCGGCAAGATGGAATGAATGCAAGCAGGAGAAATGCCAGACACAAAACCATCAGATCCCATGAGGCTCACTCACTATCACAAGAACAGCGTGGGGGAAAACCACGCCCAGGATCCAGTCACCTCCTCTCGGTCCTGCTCTTGACACACGGGGATTACAATTCAAGATGAGATTTCGGGTGGGGACACAGCCAAACCATGTCAGATGGGTCACTGGTCTCAAAGTCCTGGCTTCAAGAAATCCTTCCTCCTCATCCTCCCATATTTCTGGGCAGGCACGAGCCACCATAAGCTACTTTAAAAAAAAAAAAAAAAAAAAGCTTGGCAGTGTTGGCAGGAAAGTTAAGGGATTCCTTGGGGGCACGGTTGGCAGGTAAGTAGAGGAATTCCGAGGCTTACGTTTCCCCCAGGGCTGTTGCCTGCCAGGGCTTGATGTGCCTGCCCTGAGGGCAGCCTGAGGCCTGACACCACCACCCAAAGCCTGGACTCTGGGAGTGTGGCACGAACTCAGGGGCTCTGGGAGGGTGGCTCTCAGCGCACGAACTCAGGGAAACCCTCCCTTCAGAGAAAGGTGGGTAGATCTCATGAGATTGTGATGATCTGGGGAACCAGCATGCAGTGGGAAGGCCCTGGTGACACCTGAGGCCAGTGGGGCATTCTGGACTCGAAGGGTGTTGAGCAGCGGCCCTGGCCTCCACCCACCAGATGCCAGTGGTGGCCCCTCCCTGTGGTGATGACCCAGGCTGTCTGTGGACTTGGCAAGTTCCCCCGGGAGGAGGAAAATTGCCCCCAGATGACAGCCATTGAATTAGAGGTTAAGAGTGTTTCAATTGCTTATACTGTCTTTCTTAGGGCGGGCAGTGCATATGTAGGTATTAACTTTTTATTATTTAAAATGTCTACATATGCACCCTTTATTTTATGATACTTTTTCAGCAATAAAATAATAATATACATTATCTGGCCTAGTAACAGAATCCTACTGGATAAATGAATATGGAAAATAGTTTTCCTGGGAGCTTACAGCAGGGCTTCTCAATGTTGTTATTTAACTCCACATGGAAAAATGTTGGCCGGGCACAGTGGCTCACATCTGTAATCTCAACACTTTGGGAGGCTGAAGCGGGCAGATCACTTGAGATCAGAAGTTCAAGACCAGCCTGGCCAACATGGCAAAACCCTGTCTCTACTAAAAGTACAAGAATTAGCCAGCGTGATGGTGTGTGCCTGTAATCCCAGCTACTTGGGAGGCTGAGGCAGGAGAATTTCTTGACCCAGGAGGCAGAGGTTGCAGTTAGCCGAGATTGCACCACTGCACTCCAGCCTGGGAGACAGAGCAAGATTCTGTCTCAAAAAAGAAAAAAGAAAAAGAATAAGAAAAAAGAAAACTATCTAGGAAGAAGAACTTTTCAAAAACAGCTTTATCTAGTGTGGAGACACACTTTTGTAGTCCCAACAACTCAGGAGGCTGAGGCAGGAGGACCACTTGACCTTGGGGGTTTGAGGCCAGCCTGGGCAACATAGACCTTGTCTCTGAAAAATAAACAACAAGGTCAGGCACGGTGGCTCATGCCTGTAATCCCAGCACTTTGGGAGGCTAAGGCAGGTGGATCATGAGGTCAGGAGTTCAAGACCAGACTGGCTAATATGGTGAAACCCTGTCTCCACTAAAAGTACAAAAATTAGCCGGGTGTGGTAGTGTGCGCCTGTAGTCCCAGCTACTTGGGAGGCTGAGGCAGGAGAATCACTGGAACCCAGGAGGCAGAGGTTGCAGTGAGCCAAGATCATGCCATTGCACTCCAGCCTGGGCGATAGAGTGAAACTCTGTCTCAAAATAAAAAAAAAAAAGGGGGCCAGGCGTGGTGGCTCACGCCTGTAATCCCAGCACTTTGGGAGGCTGAGATGGGCAGATCACAAGGTCAGGAGATCGAGACCATCCTGGCTAACACGGTGAAACCCCATCTCTACTAAAAGTACAAAAAACTAGCCAGGTGAGGTGGCGGCGCCTGTAGTCCCAGCTACTCGGGAGGCTGAGGCAGGAGAATGGCATAAACCCAGAAGGCGGAGCTTGTAGTGAGCCGAGTTCGCGCCACTGCCCTCCAGCCTGGGTGACAGAGCAAAGACTCCATCTCAAAAAAAAAAAAAAAAAAAAAAAGGGAAGTATATTAGGAAGAACGCTGCAAAAGAGTGCAGCGTGGCACCTGAGACAGGACTGAGCGCCCGGTGGTGGATTTTCCTTAGGAGCATTTATGGACCTTAAGGTTGGAGCTCAGGGTTGTAAACTGAGTTTCAGCGTGGTATTCCAGAGATGTTTAGGAATTTTATTTACTTATAAAAGTTGAAAGAGGCCTGGAATTGAAGCGGTGTCATTTGTCTGCGGTAATACCCGAGGTTTGTTGCCTTACACCGAGGAAATTGAGGATGTAGACACACAACGAGTGAGTTTAAGAGCGGCAGTTTTAGAGGCAAAAGAGAAAAGTTTCCTTATGCAAAGTGAGGGGGTTTCTGAGAGGATTTCCCGCTTCAGAACGAGATGGTTTCACAGATGAGCTTGAGAAGGCGGTGTCTGGTTTACACAGGCCACAGAGGATTGGCTGGACCAGGTGTGTCGTTGACACAGCACTGGAAGAAGCCGCTCAACTCATCCTTTTATTATGCAAATCATTTATGCAAATGGAGTCTCCACCTAGGGGCACCACGTTGCCGGCTTTTTTACTGCACATGTGACGACAAAGAAAAGGAAAGGGGGAAAAGAAGTTCCAGGGCCCGCGCTGGGAGAGGGGTGGGGGGACCAGGGGAAGACTCAGGGTGCGATGGCGGCGCAAATTCCAGTTGTGGCACCACTTCCACGCCCGGAACAGTCCGAACAGCAAGAAGAGGCCGGCCAGCCCGTCCCACGCCGGCAGCAGCCAGAAAGCAGAAAGCAGTGTCCGCCTCCAGCTTTGTGCAGGGTGTCAGCACGGAAGCCAGGAGTGAGAATAAAGTGGTGCCCTCTGAGTTTAGCACAGGACCTGTGGAAAAAGCTGCCAAACCTTTGCCATTTAAGGATCCCAACTTTGTGCACTCTGGCCACGGTGGCGCAGTAGCTGCCAAGAACACGACCTGGAAGAACCTGAAACAAATCCTCGCTTCCCAAAGGGCACTGCCGTGGCAACTGAACGATCCCAACTACTTCAGTACTGATGCTCCTCCACCCTTCAAGCCAGCTAAGAAGTATTCTGATGTTCCGGGTCTGCTTGCCAACCGCACAGACCCCCAGAGCAAACTGCGGCTCGGCACCGTTGAAGAGTTTTCCTACATTCGGAGGCTGCCCTCTGACCGGCCACCGGCCACCTGGCCCTGAGGAAGGCCTCGAGCATCCTTCCCTGAGCCCGAGAAAGGGAGATGAAGTGGAAAGCTGTTTCAAAAACAGACTCTGGACTCGTGAATTTGTTTCACGGAAACAAACTCGTTCTGCTGTCAATCTGAAAATGCCAGTGCCGTGCCTTGGAAAGAACGTTTGGCTTTAATTTAAGGGTTTTTTTGAGTGTGTTTTCCCTGCAAGTGTCATATTTCCCGCTGAATTAAATTATAC
The DNA here is from genome assembly GCF_003255815.1 of Theropithecus gelada. Taxonomy (NCBI): domain Eukaryota; kingdom Metazoa; phylum Chordata; class Mammalia; order Primates; family Cercopithecidae; genus Theropithecus; species Theropithecus gelada. Next base: position 72,376,183 of record NC_037686.1, read on the forward strand.
GTCAGTTGTTGCCTCAAGGTGTTTGACAAGAAAATACAATAAAACTATTCATTTAAAAAAAAGAAAAAAGAAAAGGGAAGGGGAACTTGCATGTTGAACATACCTGGCTTCCAGCTATCCCTTTTCTATTGGCACAGCTGCCAGCATTCGCCTGTGCAGGCTTCCAGCTGGCTTCTCCATGTCTGCAGCTCGATTTTACAGGCTGCTCTTTGTTGGAAAAGAAATAATTTGGGGGCTGCTTTGTGTTAAAAGGAAAGCCTCACTGAGGACTCTCTTACCCTAACTGCCTAAATGATTTCTTTTTAGTCCCTGTAACAGAATCAGATGCTGTCTTTAGATACTAGGGAAGTTCGATTACTTCTGAATTCCCCATATAATGAGTTTTGCCTCCAGATGGCCTGTTTGATGGTCACCAGGTGGTCTTTGCTCCCTTCTGAATTGCTCAGGTAAGAAGATTTGTCTCTGGAGCCTGTTCAACGGTCACCAGGTGATTTTTGCCCTCCTCACAGCCTGGGCAACATAGTGAGACCCCCATCTCTACAAAAAATACAAAATGGGCTGGGCATGGCAGTGCACACCTGTGGTCCCAGCTACTCAGAGGGGCTAAGACAGGAGGATCGCCTGAACCCAGGAGGTCTAGGTTGTAATGAACCGTGATTGCACCTCTGCACTCCAGCGTGGGAGATGGAGTCTCAAAAAAAAAAAAGTTTTTCCGTGTGTTATGAATGTGCTCTCCAGCTTCAGTGTGACTTTGCTCGTTGGAGACTTGGGTATCCAAATTGTTTTTCAGATGTAAATGTTAGTAGCTCTCATGCATGGCAAGTTTATGGTCTGCTCTTTAAGTTCTATGGGGTTATCTTCACATCTGTGGCACAAGGCTGGTTAGTTTTACATTTGAGAAAAGTGCATCTGGGGAAGTGCCGCTGCCATCCATCGCACAGCAGGCAAGCAGCCTCCTCCACACTCTCCTCTTCCTCTTCTCAGGCCTGGTCCTCTCCTTTTGCCATCTTTTCTTCCCTCACCCCATCTTTATTGTATCTGTCTGTCTCTAAACTAAACAATATTTTAATTGGTTACATTCTGTTCTTACGTTGCCTGTTTTTAATATTCGTGACATTCCCTTCCTCTCCCCCTTCCTGTCTTCTCCGCATTAAGTTCATGCTCTTTGTACTTTTACCCAAGTGCTTCCCCCACCCCGTTCTCCCCCACCCCACCCCACTTCAGGCAATTCTGAGTGGTGCAGAGGTGTCACGTCCATCTCCTGGGACTGTATAAGAGTCTGCCTCACTTTCTTTTGAAGGAAGCAGTTGGAAGTTCATTCTACTTTCTTTTTTTTTTGTTGAGATAGAGTCTCGCTCTGTCACCCAGGCTGGGGTGCAGTGGCACCATCTGGGCTCACTGCAACCTCTGCCTCTCGAGTTCAAGTGGTTCTTCTGCCTCAGCCTCCCAAGTAGCTGGGATTACAGGCATGCGCCACCACACCTGGATTTTTTTTCTTTGTATTTATAGTAGAGACGGGGTTTCACCATGTTGGTCAGGCTGGTCTCGAACTCCTGACCTCGTGATCCACCCGCCTCAGTCTCCCAAAGTGCTGGGATTACAGGTGTGAGCCACCGCACCCAGCCTACTTCTGTTAAATATTATATAAGGGTCCAGGATTTCATGTGTGGGCATCTTTGGGAAGGACTGTATTAGTTCGTTTTCATGCTGCTGATAAAGATGTACCTGAAACTAGGAACAACAACAAAAAAGGCTTAGTTAGACTTACATTTCCACATAGCTGGGCAGGTCTCAGGAACAGGGAAGGAGATGAAAGGCACTTCTTACATGGTGGCAGCAAGAGAAAATGAGGAAGAAGCAAAAGCAGAAGCCCCTGATAAACCCATCAGATCTCATTCACTGTCATGAGACTAGCACAGGAAAGACCAGCCTCCATGATTCAATCACCTCCCCCTGGGTCCTTCCCACAACATGTGGGAATTCTGGGAAGTACAATTCGAGATTTCAGTGGGGACACAGCCAAGCCATATCATTCTTCCCTGGCCCCTCCAAATCTCATATCCTCACATTTCAAAACCGATCATGCCTTCCCAACAGTCCCCCAGAGTCTGAACTCATTTCGGCGTTAACCCAAAAGTCTGTACTCCAAAGTCTCATCGGAGACACAGCGAGTCCCTTCTGCCTATGAGCCTGTAAAATCAAAAGAAGCTAGTCACTTCCTCGATACAACGGGGTACAGGTATTGGGTAAATACAGCCATTCTAAATGGGAGAAACTGGCCAAAACAAAGGGGTTACAGGGCCCATGCAAGTCTGAAATCCAGCCGGGCAGTCAAATTTTAAAGCTCCAAAATGATCTCCTTTGACTCCAAGTCTCACATCCAGTCACGCTGATGCAAGAGGTGGGTTCCCATGGTCTTGGGCAGCTCTGTCCCTGTGGCTTTGCAGGGTACAGCCTCTCTCCAGGCCGCTTTCATGGGCTGGCATTGAGTGTCTGCTAAACGCCATGTTTGGTTTTCCAAGTGCACGGTACAGACTGTCGTGGATCTACCATTCTGGGGTCTGGAGGATTGTGGCCCTCTTCTCACAGCTCCACTAGGCAGTGCCCCAGCAGGGACTCTGTGTGGGGGCCCTGATCCCACATTTCCCTTCTGCACTGCCCTAGCAGAGGTTCTCCATGAGGACCCTGCCCTGTAGCAGACTTCTGTCTGGGCATCCGGGCATTTCCATACGTCTTCCGAAATCTAGGCCGAGGCTCCCAAACCTCAGTTCTTGACTTCTGTGCACCCACAGGCTCAACACCACATGGAAGCTGCCAAGGTTTGTGGCTTCCAGCCTCTGAAGTCACAGCCCAAGCTGTATGTTGGCCCCTTTCTGCCACAGCTGGAGTGGCTGGGACACAGGGCACCAAGTCCCTAGGCCTGCACACAGCAAGGAGACCCTGGGCCCAGCCCTCAAAACCATTTTTTCCTCTCAGGCTTCTGGGTCTGTGATGGGAGGGGCCACCATGAAGACCTATGACATGCCCTGGAGACATTTTCCCCATTGTCTTGAGGACTAACATTTGGCTCCTCGTTACTTATGCAGATTTCTGCAGCCAGCTTGAGTATCTCCTCAAACAAATGGATTTTTTCTTTTCTATTTCATTGTCAGGCTGCAAATTTTCTGAACCTTTGTGCTCTGTTTCCCTTTTAAAACAAAATGCTTTTAACAGCACCTGTCACTTATTGAATGCTTTGCTGCTTAGAAATTTCTTCCGCCAGATACCCAAAATCATCTCTCTTGAGTTAAAAGTTCCACAAATCTCTAGGGCAGGGGCAAAATGCCACCAGTCTATTTGCTAAAACATAACAAGAGTCACCTTTGCTCCAGTTCCCTACAAATTCCTCATCTTCATCTGAAATCACCTCTGCCTGAATTTTATTCTCCCTTCTACCTTCAGAATTACCCAGGGCTGCTGGATAGTAACGGCAGTGGGAACCACTGGAGCCAGGGAATTGATCCCTGGGACCCGTTAGTCCACTTGGGAGACTGGTTCTGGACCCAGTGACCTACGTCTCCGGGAACAGTTTGACTTCCAGTGGTTTCCACCACAGGCTGGACAGGCTTGAGGTGGCTGCCTCTTGATGTCTGGGCAATCCCTTTTGAAGTGCCTTGGTTTGCCACATTGGTAGCAATTAGCAGATGCATCTTGAGGGTTCTGGATTTTATAAGTCTGTAATGCAGCCACTAAAACCTCTGTTTTTGTCTTATAGTTCCTCTCCTTCTCCTGGGCCTCCTCCAGGGTTTTATTGTAAAAGACTGAAGTAGCCGCTTTGAAGAGGTTCTTTAGAAAAGGTTCTATTTGAACCTGTGGCCAGTTTTTGCAATTTTCTTTCGATATTAGGGGCTGCCTGAGTACTAATTTGTTTTTTAACATTAACTGTCTGTTAACAGAATCAGGAGGTAGGGAGGTGTTTTATAAGCCTTTTGGTATGCACATCAGAAAGCATTTTTCCCCTCTGCTCATTTATAGAATTGTTGGGATTCCTATTGGAATTTTCAAGGGGTACCGCCTTCCTCCCTATTGGGAATGGAGGTTCTGCTATCTGCTCACCCTTCTTTCTTTTAGACTTCTTCCTTTAAGACTTTTAGACTAGTTATAGGAGATGTGGTTATCTCCAAATGTTTCTGCTGCCTGTAAGACTGCTTTTTTCCCCCCCTCAACAGTTAGGTTTTGGCTTAAAAGTAGCATAGCATCTTTTTAAGTTAGATTAAACACTTGCACTAAATTTTGGAAAGCTTCTATATATTAATTAGGGTTATTAGAGAACCTCCCCAGGTCCCCCTTTATTTGTTTAAGGTCCTGCAATGAGCAGGAAACTTGAACTCTAGTAGCACCATTGGGCATTTCCTGCAGGGGCAACAGCAAAGTTGGGAGTTTCTTGAGGGGCACTACCAGGGGAGCTAATGATCCGGCTATTGTGGGGCAGGCAGGGCACCCAGAAGTTGTGTTTGAGGGTTCCCCAAGGGTTTTTCTTGACTCTGGGGAACCATCCTTTGCAGGCTTGCCTGACGTGGCTGCCAAGAGGGCAAGGTTAACTGTACAATGCTTATAAAGATTTAGGTTATCTTGCAAGGCAAAGAAAACCTGTACACTGGGAACCTTGGACCATTTGCCCTTTTGCCTACGGAAGAGTTTTAGTTGTTGATAGTATAGAAATCAAGACTTTCCTTGGGCCAAGTTTGTTTGTTCCCAAGATGGTAACAAGGCCACGCCCTGTGTAACAGAATATACGCCACTTTCTCTTTAGAGTCTTAGATGGTAACAAGGCCGCGCCCCGTGTAACAGAATATACGCCACTTTCTCTTTAGAGTCTTAGGGTTAAAGGAATTCCAGTGATTTAGAATGCATTCAAGGGAGTACAGAATGCAGATGGTTTGTTACCCATCTAGAAAGAGTGGGAGACAAGGCATTCCTTAGTCCCCTTCCTCCCTTTGGCGTGACCAAGTGTGGAAGGAAATAGAGAAAAGGCATTGCCCTTTTGCCCTTCTCCTCTTTCCTCCTCTCCTCTGGGTCCTGGCAACCATTATAGGTGCCACCCCATGGATACAAGGGTGACCTTTACTCATGGATCCAGAGGAGGTAGTAGGCAGGACTAGTCACACTTACCTGTGCAAGACCCTAGCTTTCCGCCCTGTTGGATTCTTAGACCCACTCAGCCCAAAGCCTCCCAAGGTATCCAATAGGCCTGGGAGAGATTATGTAGTAGCTGGACTTGGGCAAGACTCTTTAATGGAGAAAGTGTTTTAATGCCCTATTTGGCTTCCCTTGCTATGTCCCCAGTGAAAAACTGGAATCCCACAGAATGGGACTGATTAACCTCAAATGCAAAATTCTTTTTTGTTTAAATCCCAATGTCATTGAATGCAGAACAGGCGCCTTAAAAGAACATGAGAACTGAATGGCTGCCCTTCCTTTGATGGGGACGGTATTGAAGCTAAAACCTGTTTTATTAGGATAGCTTCCTCCTGGCAGTTGAAAGTGGAGTTTTTTTGTTTACAAATAGGACATGTTGCCTGATCACTGATAGAGGGATGTAAAAGGAAAAATAATTAGGAAACTAGAAGTATGGCGAACAGGGCGGACAGGGCTCCCCACGGAGGAAAATCCTATTCCACTAAGTGGCGCCGTAGGGTTGCAAATGTTAGGTAAAAACTCTTGACTCCAAATTCTTTTCAGGCAAAAGTTAGAGAGGTTTGGGGTTTGATAGGATGTCTCCATAGCATGCTCCCCACCCCCCATGCAACCAGCATAAGAAAATTACCTTGTCTTATAAAGGAACTGTTTAAAGTTATTGAACAATGCTGAAATTTTATATGAGGGAAAAAAGAACCAAATGGAGAAGAGGATATTCACACATGTTGAAATATCCTCCCATATGTTACCATGAATATTTATTGTTGAGGGATAGAAGGGACCTTACTAGGTAAAAATTTAGACTAAAATATTGAATTTCCTGCTTCTAGGAAGTTACAAAAACAATAACTTTTTGAATTACATTCCTGATTACGAAGACACTGACTAACTTTACCCAGCAAGATCTCAGCATTCTGTGCTTCTCAATATCCCACCCTTTCACCTTTTAATTTAGAGCCCTCAAAGTCAACTTTGGAGAAAGGCATAGGCCTGTCTCCTGGGCACATCCTTAACTTTGGCAAATAAATCTTCTAAAATGATTGAGATTTGTCTTGTCACTTTTTTTGTGAGACGGAATCTCACTCTGTCGCCCAGGCTGGAGTGCGGTGGCGTGATCTCGGCTCACTGCAAGCTCCGCTTCCCGGGTTCCCGCCATTCTCCTGCCTCAGCCTCCCGAGTAGCTGGGACTACAGGCACCGCCACCACACCCGGCTAATTTTTTGTATTTTTAGTAGAGACAGGGTTTCACCGTGTTTGCCAGGATGGTCTCGATCTCCTGACCTCGTGATCCGCCCACCTCGGCCTCCCAAAGTGCTGGGATTACAGGCTTGAGCCACCGCGCCTGGCCTGTCTTGTCACTGTTTTTGATTGACATCTGGTAACCACAAAGGGACCTGAGTGAAAGTGGCCGGGCCTGGGGCAGTTTTGCCTTTTAGTACTTGGTACTGGCTCAGGCACCTTGTAGCCCAAACCAACAGGACAATCTGCCGAAGTCTGGGACCTCTTTCCTCCAGGGATCCCTGATCTTCCAATGTTTCTCAGCTGGGGGGGGTCTGAGGTTTATTCGCTGTTAAAAAGAAATTCCCTTTTTGTGGGAGTTTCTCCACTGGCTTCCGTCATGGAAGGTGAGTTCATCTGCTTCTGCATTGGCAGAGAGCACTCTCCAGCTTGGGTCCCATCCATGGGTGAGAAACTGGTTTGGAATTCTGTCTTGCAAATTTAAATGATGAAATGACGAAAATTAGCACTAACAACCAGCTGGTGCTAACTTCCAACTTAAACTTGGAGTGCTCAGAAATTGTATATTTTGTGGATCGTTGTTAGTTTGGCTTAACTATTTTTGTTGCTTGTCTCTGCTTTGTGTGTGCGTTTATGTGTATATGTTTCGGTTCTTTCCCCAATCAGATTTGACTAACTCTGAACCCTCTGGCTCATGAGTGTGGAATCTTCCATGCTGAAGAAATAGAGCACCTTGCTCCCCTCAGCCTCTCAGGGCATTCTCAGGCAACTGAGGATCACCTGAGGGTGTCTGGGAGAAACACTCCCTAAGACGTGCAGCAGCTCCAAATAGGTTTCCTCTTTCAGAAGAGCATATTTAGGGTCTCATCTCAGCCAGCAGGTGCATATAAGGAACCAACACCTCCTGCAACTTGAGCCCCTGACACACTTGTGCCAGGTAGCCGTGACACAGGTAGACCAAACTGGTTCAGGAGGTAACGGGCCGGAAAAGCTAGGTCTGCAAGCAGCACATTTTGGGGCAGCCACATGTCCTGACTTCATCATATCTGAAGAGGAGCTCTAAATTATGGGGAACAAGTCCTCTAAGACCCCAGCAGCTGCAGAACACAAAATTCCCCCTTTAGAAACTCTGGCCGGCTATATGCAAAATACTTATGGCAAATCATCATGCAAATATTTAAATAAGTGGACCGCTATAACTAAAGCAGATTCTAAGTTACAATGACCTAAATGGGGATCTTTTGAGATGCCCGAATTAGTGTAACTGAGAACTAGGGTGGAAAATGCAGGCACAACAAATAAGCAACCAGAATGGGAGAGTTACTTTCAGTGGTATCTGGAGAGTAGCAAGAGGAGTGAAGACCACCTCATCTCCCTATAGGAGGCAAACAAGCAACTTAGAAATGCTAATCAAGAACCCTCTAATCTTTTCCCTCTCTTAAAGAAATCCTTGAAATCCCTTATTCCTAGCTGGCACCTCCACCTACACTCCCACTCTACCGTGACCTCTCTGAACTTCCCCACACCAGGTCTGTCCCACTTTTCTCCTGCATGTTTAACACTCGCCCAACAAGGCCGTCAGGACTCGGACGTCAAGGGCCCCAGCTGCTGCTGATTCCCCGACAGCCCCAGTGGCAGCGTCTCACCTGGAAGATGTGGAAAAGGGGACCCTGCGGGGACTTCTCTCATGATCGCCCCATTCTGGGAACAACTGGTGACAGGTAGGGGAGCCCCAGTGATTGTCTACCAACCTTGGTCAAAGGCTGAATTATGAGGTATAAAGAATTTCCTGACCCCCAGAAAGATCCACTCAGTTTGCCCAAGAGTTTGAGCTCATTATTAGAACCCAGGACCCAAGTCATTCAGACCTTTATCAGCTGGTCCACACGTTGGTCTCAGAAGCTACCGTGAAAGAACAGCTAGAAAAAGCACAATGGTCAGACCCTGTAACAGATTTGACCCCTGAATGCCCAGTATAGCCACAACAACCAGCCCCCACCACATCCAGAAGACAGGCGTAAAGATGCATGGGAATGAGCAATGACTGTTAAATACCATTCCTTCAGTGTTCCAAAGGGTTGTGGATTGGAAAAAAATCCAGCAATGCTGCCAGAACCCAAATGCATTCGTTTTAGATTGTTTCACATGTTTTGATAAAACTTTTAGACGGCCGGGCGCGGTGGCTCAAGCCTGTAGTCCCAGCACTTTGGGAGGCCGAGACAGGTGGATTACGAGGTCAGGAGATCGAGACCATCCTGGCTAACACGGTGAAACCCCGTCTCTACTGAAAATACAAAAAACTAGCTGGGCGAGGTGGCGGGCGCCTGTAGTCCCAGCTACTCGGGAGGCTGAGGCAGGAGAATGACGTAAACCCGGGAGGCGGAGCTTGCAGTGAGCTGAGATCCGGTCACTACACTCCAGCCCGGGCGACAGAGCGAGACTCCGTCTCAAAAAAAAACAAAACAAAACAAAAAAAAACAACTTTTAGACAATATTGTGGGATGTCAGCTGATTGCTTTGAAAACAATAAAAATGATACCTTATTAAATGCAAATTTATTACAGACTAGATGATGATTTAGCCATGCTTGTAAAATGCCACATGATAAATTGAGCCATAGCTAGAACTAATGAACTAGTTAACTTAGCTGACCAGTTATCCGACACTGTGATAAAAAAGGAAAAACAGAAGATTGCTAGATTTATGCATGTACAGCTAAAGCAATTAACTTCTAAACCTATCAGCCCCAAAGAGATTTTTAAGCTCTCTAGATCTGAGAACCCTTCCCTCCCAGTCTGTTGCTGCTGCAAAAGTACAGGACCCCTTAAAAGGGATTGCCTTAGCCTGAAATGAAAGAAAAGGCAGGAAAATGCAACTCAGGAAGACTAGGGATGCTCCGAGGAAGTACAGGAATTTTATGTCTCCAAATATTCTACCCTGACAAAAAAAAATTGCGGGAGATTAATATAGTAACCATGAGCTGACAACTGCCTTTATTGACACAGGCATGACTATATCTCTGATAAATCCCAGCTTATTTAGAAACCCCAGTCCTCGGAGTAATAAAAAAGTTAACAGGGTAGGTACTAAACAATCTTACATTTTAAGTACAAACCTGTACCTTCCCGTTTCACTGGGTTCCGCTCCCCCACCACAGCTCTAAGTGTGACACGCTCAGGAGGACCCACATGTTTCTTATACGCCCTACGGCCCTTGTCAATCTTTTGGGCCATGATCTCCTCAACAGCCATAATGCCTTTCTCATCATATATCTTTTTCATCAAAAGGTGAACTCTTTTTAAGAATTGGAGCCAGAGGACCAAAAATACCACATTAAAAAAATGTCCTGACAGTGTACCACAATTTACTACCAGTAATGTTAAAACATCATCTTGTGACCAGGAAAATGAAATGGAGAGAGAGGAAGAAATATTAAGGGAGAAGAGAAGACGTTGGATTAAAGAGTGGAAATGATAAACCTCCTCTTAGCTTCCCCAATTTTCCTGTTAACACCAGAGGCAGAACACTTGCTCAGCGATGTCCCTCCGCTTACGGTCTCAGCCACATACAGACACAGAGGAAATATTCTCAGCCACTCCAGGAAAGGTAGAGATAAACCCGAGAGACCAAGAAACCCCTACTCAACCTCCAACAGTATCCTCTAGGATACTACAGAGGAAGCCATAGACGGAATCGCCCCTATCATGTAAGATTGTCTAAAAAGGGGACTCACTGTTCCCTGCACGAGCCCTATAGTCCCTGTAAAGAAACCAAGTGGGAGAGGACGGAGGTTTGTACAGGACCTGAGGGCAATCAGTAATATCGTAATACCCAGACACCCAGTAGTCCCAACCCACATGTCCTATCAGCTATACCCACTACCAGCCAGTATTTCTCAGCTGCAGATCTCTGCCGTGCCTTCTTTAGTATTCCTGTAGATCCAGACAGCCGGTATTTGTTTAGCTTTACTTGGAAAGAAGGGCAATATATGTGGACTGTAATGCCTCAGGGGCATACAGAAAGTCCCACTTACTTTTCCCAAATATTAAAAGCTGATTTAGAGCCAGGCATGGTGTCTTATGCCTGTAATCCCAGCACTTTGGGAGGCTGAGGCAGGCGGATCACCTGAGGTTGGGAGTTCAAGACCAGCCTGACTAACATGGAGAAACCCCATCTCCACTAAAAATACAAAATTAGCTGGGTGTGGTGGCACATGCCTGTAATCCCAGCTACTAGGGAGGCTGAGGCAGGAGATTCACTTGAACCTGAGAGGTGGAGGTTGCTGTGAGCCGAGATTGTGCCATTGCACTCCAGCCTGGGCAACAAGAGCAAAACTCCGTCTCAAAAAAAAAAAAAAGAGGCTGATTTAGAGGATTTAATTTTTCCCCAGGGCTCAACACTCATTCAGTATGTAGATGACCTTCTCCTTTGTTCAGACACACCATCTTCCTCCCATGAAGATAGTCTATATTTACTCAAACAGCCACCAAGGGACACAAAGTATCCAAAGACAAACTTCAGCTATGCTTGCTGCAAGTTAAGTATTTGGGGGCATATTATCTCAGTCAAAGGACTGAGGATTAACCCTGACAGAGTGAGAGGAATTTTAGCTTTCCCAATGCCTGTCACTAATAAACAATTTAGAGGATTTTGGGTCCTGGCTGGCTATTGTAGAAACTGGATTCCAAATTCTTTATGACTCAAACTCTGTAGGCATACCTAAAAAATAAACAACTCGATCCTGTCTTGTGGAGTCCTGAGGGACAATCAGCTGTACAACAAATAAAGGAAATTCTAACTAATGCCCCAGCCTTAGGGGACCCAAACTACAAACTGCCTTTCTCCCTTTTCATACACGAAACTGGAGGTACTGCCTCCAGGGTACTGATCCAGAAGCATGGTGATCATCAGAGACCTCTAGGCTATTACAGCCAACACCTGGACCCGGTGGCGCGAGGGTTGCCTCCTTGTGTGAGAGTAATAGCAACCATGGCCCTTCCGTACAAGTCTGTTGGAGAAATAATTATGGGTTCGCCCCTTACCATTTCTGTGCCACATTCTCTTGAGACCCTTGTAAACTCTCATCATACTCAACGTGTGTCTGTCAACCGGTTAGCTTCTTATCAAATTTTGCTTGTACCATCTTCCAATATTACTACTTCCCAGTATAATAATCTTAATCCGGCCACTCTCTTGCCAGGCCCTTCCCACAAGACCCCTCGTGACTGTGTTCTGATGACTGACTGACTTCTCACCTCCAGGACAGACCTGCAAGAGATGCCACTGGATAATGCTAAACTAGAATGGTATACAGATGGCTCTTATTGAAGAGGAGAGGATGGAAATTTTGGAGCAGGATATGCTATGGTTTCCTTACTAGAGGTAATTAAAGCTGGTCCTCTTCCCCAAGTCAGATCATCTCAAGTGGCCGAGTTGATTGCCCTAACCCAAGCTTGTCAACTGGCAAAATATAAGGCTGCAAACATTTACACTGACAGCTGCTATGCTTTTGGGGTTTGCATGACTTTGGATGCTATGGAAAGACAGAGGATATTTAGCCTCCTCAGGCCAACCCATAAAAAATGTACTGTAAGTATCAGAGCTGTTAGAAGCTATTCTAAAACCCAAATGTTTGACAGTTATAAAAATCCCAGTCACTCAAAATTAGACACCACAGAAAGGGTAACAATCGGCTGATGCCACAGCTAAAAGAGCAGCCCCCAAGCCACCAGCCCCGATCCAGGAAATGGCCATAAAACCCGAAACACTTAGAAACATGGTGAATGAAACCCAGAGCATAGCTCCTACAAAGAGAAATCTGCTTGGAAACGGTCAGGGAGATACTTTTCTCCCGAAACTGAAATATGGTATGGACCTAATAACCCATTATTCCAGTGGGATGCCAGGTGCCCCTTATGGAATATGTCCATAATCTAACCCATTGTAATCCAGATAAAATGATATCCCGCTATAAACGGTATTACTGGAAACCGTCCTTCACCGTGGTATAAACAGTACTACTGGAAACCGTCCTTCACTGTGGTATAAACAGCATTACTGGAAACCGCCCTTCACCGTGGTATAAACGGTACTACCGGAAGCCGCCCTTCACTGTGGTATAAACGGCATTACTGGAAACCGCCCTTCACCGTGGTATAAACGGTATTACCGGAAGCCGCCCTTCACTGTGGTATAAACGGCATTACTGGAAACCGCCCTTCACCGTGGTATAAACGGTACTACTGGAAGCCGCCCTTCACCGTGGTATAAACGGCATTACTGGAAGCCGCCCTTCACTGTGGTATAAACGGTATTACTGGAAACCGCCCTTCACTGTGGTATAAACGGCATTACTGGAAACTGCCCTTCACCGTGGTATAAACAGCATTACTGGAAGCCGCCCTTCACCGTGGTATAAACGGTATTACTGGAAGCCGCCCTTTACCGTGGTATAAACGGTATTACTGGAAGCCGCCCTTCACCGTGGTATAAACGGTATTACTGGAAGCCGCCCTTCACCGTGGTATAAACGGTATTACTGGAAGCCGCCCTTCACTGTGGTATAAACGGTATTACTGGAAGCCGCCCTTCACTGTGGTATAAACGGTATTACTGGAAGCCGTCCTTCACTGGGACACAAAAGTTTTACTCCTGATGTGTTATTTGTCCCAAATATAAAGGAAAGCCGCCCAGGGTCATTTTCCCCTTCCAGCTGGACCTTTTGAGGTATGGCAGCTTGATTTTATTTGGCTGCTATCACCTCAAGATTACAAGTATGTTTTAGTAATGCTCTGTGTGTTTTCCCATTGGGTTAAAAAGCTTTCTCTGCAGGCAAGCAACAGCGGTAGCAGTTGGAAAATCCTACGAGAAAAAACTATCCCACTGTGGCAAGTCCCTTGTGAACTTCACAGCAACAGGGGAACTTACTTTACTGGCCAGGTTATTCAAAATATTTGTAAAATTTGGCCCATATTTTAACATTTCCATTGTGCCTACCATCCGCAATCCTCAGGCCTAGTGGAGAGGCACAACTGGCTAAATTCGCCTCCAGCATTTCACCTCCCCTGGACCAAAGCACTCCCCCTAGTGCTGCTTAAACTCCAATCCACCCCTTTTGGAAAACGCCTGTGTCCTTAAGAAATAATAATGGAGGCCCATGTGTATGGGAACAAACGTAACCCAACTTTTCTCAAGGGAGATTATATTGCAATATTGTGAGGGACTTATCGCCTTAAAGAAAAGCCAAGATTTGGTAAAGAATTCCTTTCATAGTGTGCTCCATGAAGATAGGGTGCCTGGTCACAGTCTGCAACCCAGAGATTTTGTCTATTGGAAAAGCCATCTAATAAAGAATTCCCTTCAACCCCAGTGGAAGAGCCCATACCAGGTACTATTGACTAATCTACGTCCCATAAAATTAGAGGGTGTAGACTCATGGATTCACATCTGTCATCTTAAGGCCCAACCTCCTGAGTGGACTGTAACTCCCACCAAAGACCTTTGCCTCCATTTCACTAAACATTGACCTTCAACCCAGGATGAGAAGCAGACAGCAGCTGTTGTGGACTGCTTAAACCCAAGACACAGGACCAGGCCTGTACACAAAGAAATGCCTATGTTTACTGTACAATAACCATTACAATTATTGTCGTAGATATACTGTCATCTGCTGTCTAATAAAGAACAGGAGACTTGCCTTGTCTGATTTAACACCCTTTAGTAACTAGGATGAATTTCGAAACCCTGCTATTAATCATGTATCCCTTCACCTTCTTGCCACTGCCACCCATGAAACAAACCTATTTCTACAACGGGCTCAGGATTATGCAGACAGATTACATAACACCTGCTGGATATGTGGACTCACGCCTCTTTCCGGTGGCTCCAGCCTCCCATAGTGGGTATCCTCCTTCCAAGGTCAGGACTGGATAGAATACCAAAAATTTATTACATCACAAACACAGTCTGGTATTCCTTGTGCTGGCATAAGAAAAGACAATATATATAGTCGGCCCATTAAAAAAACTCTTGGCCAGGCGCAGTGTCTCACGCCTGTAATCCCAGCACTTTAGGAGGCCGAGGCAGGTGGATCATTTGAGATCAGGAGTTTCAGACCAGGCCTGGCAAACGTGGTGAAACCCCGACTCTACTAAAAATACAAAAATTAGCCAGGTGTGGTGGCGCATGCCTGTAATCCCAGCTACTTGGCAGGCTGAGGCAGAAGAATTGCTTGAACCCGGGAGTTGGAGGTTGCAGTGAGCCAAGATCACGCCACTGCACTCCAGCCTAGGTGATGGAGTGAGACTCCATGTCAAAATAAATGAATAAATAAAAACACTCTTAAGAACAAGGGACATGGGAAAAGTTTTTCAATGGAAAGAACCAGCTCATTAGCTCTTACTTTAGCATTTCCCCAACTAAAAGTGGTGACCATGCCCCAAACAATGGCCTTTTCAAAATGGAATAATGCAAACTTGGGATGGATTTATCTGGTTCACGCCTTCGTTTGGCCAACCCAGCCAAAATGCTCCTTTGTGCTGGGAGCAAAGAAATCCCACCCAAGACCTGTGGCCAAACAGTAGGAAGAGATATGTGGTGGACAGCAGGAGAAATGTTGTGACTACATTACCATATTACGAGACACTGCCTAGCATACCACCGACTGGGTGCAGCAACCAAGTATTTACTGGCTAGCTCCAAATGGGACATATTGGCTATTTGGCACTAATTTATGGCTGTGGTCACTTCCAGGGTGGTTGAGACGATGCTCCCTAGGTTATGCTTGGGCACAAGGATGAGTAATGCAGACCCTGCCAAAAACAGCAAACCTTTTTCATTTACAATCTCATTGGACACATTCAGTATTCCAACGGTATGATCATTTAACTTCAATCTTTGTACCACAGATCGCTATTGAAGACGTTATATGGGATACAGAAGCCTTAACAAATTGCACCCAAAAGGCCCTAAACGATGGGGTCATGCTTATGAGGAAAGCTGTGCTGCAAAATCATATGACTTTAGATATGTTAACAGCAGCACAAGGGGGCACATGCACCATCATAACAACGGAATGTTGTGTGTATATTCCAGATATCGAAGAACATAACCCGGCTTATGACTGATGTGAAAACCCAGATAATCAACCTGTCAAATCCAAAACCCTCACTGATTGGTTGAGCAGTTAGTTTGGATTCTGGGGAACTTGGTACTTATAAGAAAAATTTCTGATCTGTCCTGTTTTTGCTTATAATGTTGTTACGGTATATGTTTGCAAATAAGCCCACGTGTAGCTGAAAGGGCTAGGATAATGATTGCCCAGAGAATTGCTGTAGTTGAGGAGGTAGTAATATAGCCTGACCCAGCTTCCAGTTTTGCCCTCCTTTTGTTGCTATAGGTCTGGCCTAGGTCCCTATACATTTTTCTTGTTTTCCTCTTTCTTTTTTCCTTTTCTCTCTGTTTTTTATCTTTGTGGGACGTGACCTCCTAGGAATGAGCATTCCTAGTGATGTAGGACCGGAACTTCTAGGAATAAACCATCCTAGCAACGACAAACCAGCAGGTGGGAAAAAAGAAGGAAGCAGCAACCTGAGGCCAGGAACCCAATTCGTTTTTAAAATGCTTTTCTCAAAAGATTTTAAAGAAAAAAAGGGGGGAAATGTGAAAGGAAATTAAATTTTGGGACCCCAAACTCATGTAGCCAAAGGGAAAAGTCAAGCTGGGAACTGGGTCATGCAAACCGACCTCCCTCCCCCTTTTGGTTCCTAAATCAGATGGCTACAAGATGAAAGGCTACAGGCCTCCCCCATATTTTGCCCACAAGGAGATTCCTGGTGAGCTGTTCAAATTTCACCATGGTGGCCGGGCGCTGTGGCTCACGCCTGTAATCCCAGCACTTTGGCAGGCCGAGGCGGGTGGATCACTTGAGGTCAGGAGTTAGAGACCAGCTTGGCCAACATGGGGAAACCCCGTCTCTACTAAAAACACAAATATTAGCAGGGTGTGGTGGCACTCACCTGGAATCCCAGCTACTCAGGAGGCTGAGGCAGGAGAACTGTTTGAACCCGGAAGGTGGAGGTTGCAGTGAGCGGACATTACGCCCTCCAGCCTGGGCGACAGAGGGAGACTCCATTTCAAAAAAATAAAAACAAAAATAAAACGTAACCATGGCAATGCAAATTGATAGCTTATTTTTACAGGTGCAGTCACCCTAGCCCATCTGATTGTTCCCCTACCCCACTTTGTCTGCGTTATCTTACGTAAAATGCAGATTCCCCACATTTCTCCTCTGCCCCCTTTTGTTTGTGAAAAATCTATGCTTGTCAATACTCCGCCCTTTCCCCTTTAAATCTGAAGCCCTCAAAATCTTATCTTTGGAGAAAGGCATAGACTTGTCTCCTGGGTGCGTCCTTAACTTTGGCAAATAAATCTCCTAAAATGATTAGAGACTTGTCTTGTCGTTTTCTTCCATTGACAATATATACACACATACATACAATAGATAGACACATACACGTACATACATACACACATACGCACACATACACATGCACACCTCCACACGCGCCCACACATACACGCAGACGTGTCTCACACCACAGCAGCCGCCTCGGGACGTCACGGCCCACACATCCCCAACGCTGCGGGCGCGCTCACTTCTCTGTCCACACCCGGGGGGAGCAGCTTCCCCGCCAGGCCCCGCTGACTCCGGGGAAGCGGGCGGGGCGAAACCACGTCTGGGGCGGACGCCCAATCTGGGGTTTTTCTCTGGGTGCCCGGGGAGGAGGCGGCGCAGGAGCAAAGACCTGGAGGGCCCAGTGGCGGAAACAGGGACGCCTCGCAGCCTCCCGCCGACAGCGGCCCTGCCCAGGTCTCCAGGCTTCGATGCCTTCGTTGCTTTGTGCAGCGAACCCGACTACGTCAGTTCCCAACATTTAAACAAAACGCGTTCCCTAGCTCCGCAGTGCCAGGCAACCGAGCGGTTCCCGCGCTTCCCCGCGGCGCACACCCTCCGCGCAGCCCGTGTGGCCTCCCCACGCCCAGCTCCCGCCGGCCCCGCCTCGCGCCCCGCCCCCTTTGCCGCCCGCCCCCTGTCTCCAGTCTAGCACTTGTCGCCCCGCCCCACGCCGTCCCCCGCCCGCACACTGCCCACCTGGGGTTGTCTTCACGCCCCCCCCGACACGCCGCCCGCCTCGCTCCGGTAGTCGCCCACCTCACGCTGTCCTCGCTTCAGTCTTCGCCCCGCCCATTCACCGCCCGCCTCGCGTCCGTCTTCGCCCCGCCCACCTGCCGCCCGCCTCCGGCTTCGCCCCGCCCGCCTCCGGCCTTCGCCCCGCCCGCCTTCGGCCTTCGCCCCTCCGCCGTCGTAGCCCCGCCCACCTGCCGCCCGCCTCCGGCCTTCGCCCCGCCCGCCTCCGGCCTTCGCCCCGCCCGCCTTCGGCCTTCGCCCCTCCGCCGTCGTAGCCCCGCCCGCCATGTACCGAGTCTTCGCCCCGCCCCGGGCTGTGGCCCCGCCCACACGCCGTCTACTTTGCGTCTGTCCTCGCCCTGCCCTGCACCATCGCCCCGCCCACACCCCGCCTGCCCGGCGTATGTCGTCCTCGCGCTCCGCGCCGTCGCCCCGCCCACACGCCGCCGGCCTCGCGTCTGTCGTCGCTCCGCGCCTGCGCCCGTTGTCTCTCTGGTTGCGCCGGGTCTTCGCGCCGCGCCATGTGGGCTGTGGCGGGCGGGCTGTGGGGCTCCCGCGCGGGTCTCCGGGGCCTGCTCCGTAGTCCCTATGCTGCGCTCCTTCCGGGCTGCGCGCGGGGAGTGCACGGCTCTGCTGTCCTCTGCAAGAACTGGCTCAAGAAATTTGCCTCGAAAACCAAGTAATGCGGCGGGGTTTGGTGTCCTCCGGCGGGTGTTCACTGGGGGGCGGTGTCCCCGGGTTGTGGTGTCCGCCCACCCGCGTTCTTGCGCCCACGCGGCTTGGGTCGCCAGTTCCTGACTCCTGGGGTCTGCAGCAGTTCAGCTCTCACTGTCAGCATTCGCAGTTTTTCTGTTCGTGGACGTGTGTCGGGTTAAAAAAACAAAGTGACAATGTGTGTTTATTTTGATTCTTGTCACCGGACGTATTTTTCGGGAGATTAGTTTCAGGAAATGAGGAAAAATGAAAAAATATAAGAATTTCGTTGCTAATGTTGACTTTCTGTGTGGAGTTAATTTGAAGACTAAAGCTTGTCATGATAATTAGTATTTTTAAATGGTGAAAGATGAGTACAATAAAATATAATGACTTTTCACCCTGCTTTTAGTTATAAGTATGGTAGATGGGTGTATGTTTTCTACTTTAATACACTACTTTTAAGACAGTTTTAGACCCTGCAGAAAAATTGCAAAAATAGTACCGAGATCATGTGTCCTGGCACCCAGCTCCCCCTGTATTAACGTCGGACTTTAGCTTCTCCAGTTAAAGAGCCGATATTGATTGATTGTTGCTAACTGAAGCCCGTACTTTATTCGCTTTTCCTTGGTTCTGCCTGCCGTCCCATCCTGTCCCAGGTCCCCACCCAAGGTCCACGTTACATTGAATTGTCTTGTTTCCTTAGGCTGGAGTAGTGTGCCAGACTGTCCCTGTTTTTGATGGCTGTGCCAGTTTGGAGGGGTACTGGTCAGGTGCTTTGCAGGATGCCCCTCTGTTGGAATGTGCCTGTTTTTTTAATGCTTAGATGTGGATTATGGATTTTGGGGAGGGAGACTAGAGGTAAAGGCCATTCTCATCACACCGTATCCAGGGTCCACGTTGGCCGTGATCCCCTGCGTGAGGTGCTTGCCAGGTTTCTCTACCGTAAAGTTACTCTTTTTGCCCCCTTACTGTACTCTAGGAGAAAGTCGCTGTGTGCAGCCCATGCCTAAGGAGTGGGGAATTTTGTCCTAAGTGATTTGCATTCTGCAGAGAGGATGTGTCTCTTCACCCCATTTATTAATTCATTCATATCACCAAGAACTCGTGGGTTATAATCCTGTGTTACTTAGTTTTGTTCAAATGTTTCCAGCTCTGGCCCTTAGCAGCTCTCTAAGCTCCTATGTGCTGTTACCATACCCTGGTCATTATGGCATTTTGCTGGGTTTTTGTGTGTGTTAAACACTTTCCTGCTTTCTGGCACTACAAGATGCTCCAGGCTCATCTTGTGTGTTTCCTACCGCAGCCCTAAAATCAGCCATTTCTCCAAGGAGCCCTCGTTCCTTTTATTGGAGAGAGAGATTAGAAACCATGGGTGCTGGGTGTGTTCATTGCTTCTGGGGTGTCTGTCTTTAGGCCATCTCATCTGATGAAAGGATATATGTGTGCCTGTTCACCCTCGTGTAAATATGCACCTCTAAACATTTCTATGTATAACCATCTGTCTCCAACTCCAGAACGTACTGTGTGGATCATTCTAGCCTCCCCTCCTTGCTTATCTGTAAGTCCCACTCCAGTAGTGAGGGTGGCTGCCACCTTTCATTTGCTTAACTGTTCAGTCTCAGTCTATGCCTGTGACAGCATCCGAATCCTTTACCTGAACTTCCATGGGAAACATCTTTATCAATTAGAGTAGAGTGTTTCTGTGCAGCTTGGTAGGTGTCTTTCTCTCAAACCTTGGGACTAGAAGTAGAATTTAGGTGAAAATATGAGGTTGAATTAAAACCATCTTCCGCCTCTTCCCCACAACCCATGTTGTTACCAATTAAATACTGAAACTTTTTAAGATGGCCAGTAACATAACGTCTAAGTTTAGCCCCTTACAAACAGTTATGGTATCATAACCTCTTAAATTAGCTTATGTAACTTTTTGACTTTGCCATCACTAACATAATGCTTATTTTCTCCCCAAAGAAAAAAGTTTTGGTATGAAGGTCCTTCCTTGGGCTCTCACTTGGTGAGTATAAGCCATGAGCCACTGTATAATCTTGATGGGAATGAGGGTTTAGAAGTTGGCAAAACTCTTACCTGGAGGTCTTCCCGTCTCTGTATTGAGGGGACAGTGTCTGTGTGGATGCGACTGGATGCCATTGGCAACATGGAGTTTTTACCTTTTCAAAAAAGAAATGTACCGATTAATGTTCTCTGGAAAGTCATATCTTTTATCAAATTATAATATGGTAATATCCATTTAGTTTTTAATGTGTGTGTACCATAAAAGTTTATGCAATATATGGCTCCCATTCTGAAAAATAAATATATCACTTATACTAAAAATTACTGAATTATTCCCTTTAGCAGGGTGAACTTTATGGTATGTGAATTATATCTCAACAAAAACTTTTTGAGAAAATATTTACTTGCAGTACTTTTAATCTTGGAGGGTTACCAGGTAAAAATCTAAAAGGATCCCGGTTTATCCAACTTTATCTTAATGAAAGCTGAGGCAGCTAAGAGTGATAGCTGGTCATCCAGCTGAGAGGTTGCCCATCCAGCCCTCGTGAGTTGGTGAGTTTGGAGTTGTAACGCTGACCTTGGGGTGTGTTCTTCTTCTTGGTGGAGACTTACAAACCATCCAAGTTGGAACTCCTCATGAAGACCACCTCAAAGAAAACCAGGAAGGAAGACCATGTGCGTGTGAGGGCCCTGAACGGTCTCCTGTATAAGGCACTGACAGACCTGCTGTGCACCCCGGAAGTGAGTCAGGAGCTGTATGACCTTAACGTGGAGCTTTCCAAGGTAGGCTACATGGCCAAAGAGAAGAAATGGGTTGAGATAGCAGGCCTGGCACTCACTTTACCTGGCCCAGTCTTGCCTGACAATTAAAAAAAGACGCTTTAGGCAGGTCGCGGTGGCTCACGCCTGTAATCCCAGCACTTTGGTAGGCCGAGACGGGTGGATCATGAGGTCAGGAGATTAAGACCATCCTGGCTAATACAGTAAAACCCCGTCTCTACTAAGAATACAAAAAATTAGCCGGGCGTGGTGGCGGCGCCTGTAGTCCCAGTTACTCGGGAGGCTGAGGCTTGAACCCGGGAGGCGGAGGTTGCTGTGAGCCGAGACCACGCCACTGCACTCCAGCCTGGGCGACAGAGCGAGACTCCGTCTCAAAAAAAAAAAAAAAAAGCCACTTTAGCACTTACAAAGTCTTAGTTCTGGGTTGCAGAGGTGATACTCAGTCTGGTCATTGGAGCCCTGAAGACAGATGGTGGGTGTCTGCTGTGCAGAGGCAGATGTCTCACTGGAAGGCGGGAGTCCTGTGACCAAACAGCACCTGGCATGTTGTCAGATAGTAGAAGGTCTAAGCCTGCCTTGGGAAGAGGATGCGTCTGCCTGTACCTCAGTACAGAGGTACAGGAGATGACTTCCTCTGGCCCACTCTGAGTTGTGAGGAGAAAAGGCAGCATCAAGCATTTTTGATTAGCGTCCCAGGGCAAGTGGCTGTGAGGCAAGCGTGGGGTCAGGATTCCGGTTTGGTTTGCAGGACCTGGTGAAGAGGGGAGGGAGGTTTTGGGTTCTGGGGCCCTACTTCACATGGGGGCGTGGGCGGCAGCAGGTGGTGGCCTCCAGCAACGCGCCAGAGCCCTGACTTGGGTGGGAGGGGCGTCTGCAGCTGTGGTTTTCATGTCCTGGATGTTGTTTGTCTTGAAAACCCATGAAAACTAAAGAGTGACCTGTGGGGGGTGGGGGTCTCAGGTTTCCCTGACTCCAGACTTCTCAGCCTGCCGAGTGTACTGGAAGACAACGCTCTCTGCTGAGCAGAACGCACACATGGAGGCTGTCCTGCAGAGAAGTGCCGGGTCCATGAGGTGACGACCTTTGCTTTCTGAATGTACTTGCTTTCTGCTCACACCCTCAGTGTCTCAGCTGTTTCTCTTGTTGGTGGACTTTAACTTTTCATTGAGTATTTTTTCTTTTAAAGAAAATTTTGGAAGCATTTTCTTGAAGTTCATAGTATAATTTCCTTTCTCATATAAGCCGTAATGTAGGTTAGCGTTTCTCAAAGTGTGCCAGGATCCCTAGGGATCTGGAGATCCTGTCAGGGAGTTCATTAGGGTGAGACGTTGTTTCAGCTCTCCTGCTGTGTTGACATTTGCCCTGTGGATGCAGGAACCGTGAGGGAAGACTGCTGGTGCCATGCTGCCAGCCAGGGCCGTGGGGCGCCACGCCACAAGCCTGGAGTAAAAAACGATGTCACTTTTACTTAAGAATATCCCAGATGAGACTCGACATGGCGCCTCTCACCTGTAATCCCCGCAGCTCGGGATGCCGAGGCGGGAGGATCCCTTGAGGCCAGGAGTTCAGGACCAGTTTGGGCAAGATGGCGAGACCCCGTTCCTACAAAACATTAAAAAGTTAACCAGGCACAGTGGCAGCACACACATGTGGTCCCACCTACTCGGGAGGCTGAGGTGGGAAGTATCCCCTGGATTCCTGTCACCCCAGGAATTTGTGGTGGCAGGAGGATCGCTGGAGCCCAGGAGGTGGAGGCTGCAGTGAGCCGTGAGAAGGTACCTGCTTTCCAGCCTGGACAGTGGAGCAAGACCCTGTTTCTCCAAGAAAAATTAAAATCCGAGACAGTTTGTAAAACATTATTAATTGTATTAAATCTTGACCCTTGAGCATGTCTTTTTAATATTTTTTGTAATAGGAAGTACGTGTAAGTGACTTGCTGTCTGGAGAGTGCTGAACAGAAAAGCGTAGTGAGCAGACCGTTCAGTTTGGGTGTCTGTCAGACATTCCTTCAGAAGTGAGTGAGTGAACCTACCACTCCAGAGCCAACAACGGACCATATCTGTTGCCAGTGATAAAATTTAAACTTTCAAGTGAAAATCAGAATTTTAGGGAACTTGTATTCACCACTGTGAGCCTAACAACGTCTAGGTACTTGAGACTCCTCTGATGAGATTGGCAGCCACTGACCCTAACAAACGTGCTGTTGTGTGATAAACCGCGTCAATGCTTTTAAAATCTGCATAACTAGGTGAATTGTTGTTTTCCAAATGGCCAGTGCATGAGGTTACAAAACCGCACGCGGAGAGGTAGATTCACAGTGTGAGCCCGATGGTGAGTTTTAATGTAGCAGAGTGCGACAGGTTCGTTGGTGTGGTTTCAGATTCCTCATTGCAGCTGTTTATGCGTTTATTTATTTGAGATGGAGTCTTGCTGTGTTGCCCAGGCTGGAGGGCAGTGGAGTGGTGGTGGCTCACTGCAACCTCTGCCTCCTGGGTTCAAGTGATTCTCATGCCTCAGCCTCCTGAGTAGCTGGGATTACAGACGCCCGCCACCATGCCCAGCTAATCTTTGTGTTTTTAGTAGAGATGAGGTTTCACTATGTTGGCCAGGCTGGAACAATTGACCTTTAATAAAGTACTTTTGTTGAATTTTTGTGACAAAGATTCATACTTTTCTCAGAGCTGGTAAATTCTCTCTTCCCAACACATATCTGGGAGGCTTGATTTTTTTTTTTTTTTTTTTTGCTTTTTTTGAGACAGGATCTCATTCTCTCTCCAGGCTGGAGTGCAGGGGCACAGTCTTGGCTCACTGCAGCCTCAACCTCCCAGGCTCAAGTGATCTTCCTGCCTCAGCCTCCCATACAGCGGGAGCACAGGTGCGTGCCACCATGCTTGGCTCATTTTGTATTTTTTTTAGAGATGGGCTCTCCCTATGTTGCCTAGGCTGGTCTCCAACTCCTGGGCTTAAGCGATCCTCTGGCCTGAGCTTCCCAAAGTGCTGAGATTACAGGCATGAGCTACTGTGCTGGCTCTTCTTATATTTCAGTGAGAGGAGGGACAGAGTGCAGAAGCAGCAATGAGATCCCAGCTGCCTTCCGTGAAGCTGGCCTTGGAGAATGTGCAAATATGTAAACAATGCCATGCTTCTCATTGATTTTGTGGGGGGAATATATACTTTTTGTTTTTGTTAAAAATGTCTATGTAAGCATTTAGTGGGTTTTTAAGCGACTTTAAAAGGACATAGCTTTTAGATTTCTCAGTTTTAGTTTCTAGTATAGTAAATATTGGTAGATAGAACCCTAGTAAAGTAAATATTGGTAGATAGAACCCACATAAGCAAACGCTCTTTGGGATCTTCAATAATTTTTAAGACTGTAAAGGATCCTGGGACCAACAATTTTGGGAATTGCTGAGCTGGGTGATGATAAAGAAATTATTCAGTTTCCTCCTCAGTTTAAAAAGTGCAGAAATCCAGCTCACTGACCAGCTCTCTCAGAACTGGAATTCCTCCTTTCTGCCTCCCTTCTCATCATGCCCCATGTTTAGGGTGGGGACAGACGTAGACAAGGTGGCCACGTGTGGGCTTCGTTCCAGGCGCCCTGCCTGGCTTCCCTGCATCGTTACCATGCATGATGATGCCCAGGGCTCTGTGAAACTGCATATCAGAGAACGTTCATTTCATTTCTTACTGTTTAACAAAACCAAGAAAATGGAGATTATTGACAAGTGTTGAGACAGCATTGTTTTCCGATTTTTAGGTATCAGAAAATTCAGTTGAGCTGAATGAAGGTCGCTCTTCCCAACTCCTGTGGGTCACCCAAGATTTAGGGTCAAGGTTTTCCATAGCTGTGTACCAAAGATCTGTGGTCACGGCTTTCACTGGTTATATGTGCCGTGCCTACATTGGCCTTAGATCTGTATTATGTAATGTGCGTGATGCAAATATCACTTCTGTGTCTAGTATCTGGGAACCTGAGGGTCGTGTCGTGCCAGGGCATGTCCACTGAGCGCGGGAGGACAGGCTGTTAGTGCACAGACGCTGGAGCCCACGGCCATGGTGATGAGTTCAGATCGGGTGATTTATACGAATCTCACAAGTTGCATTGAGAAAAGTGAAGGAAATTGCAGTTAGGATGCATTTTGCATCCCTTTTGTGATGTGGTAGTTGTCTAAAGATGACTCTTCTGGGCTGATGTTTTCATTTTTGAGTAATACAATAAATCTCACTCCTGCCTCTTAGTGACATCTTGAATCTTGTGTTCAGCACTGTCACACCTCTCCGCTGAGCATCACGGCACAGCTGTGAGGCTCTGTGCATTCTCTCTCCCAGGCACCTCTTGATGTCCCAGCAGACCGTGAGGAATGTGCCACCTATAGTGTTTGTTAAAGACAAGAAAAGTGCAGCTCTCGCTGAGGTAAGGTTTCAAAAAAACTTTTTAAACTTTTAAAATTTTTATTTTTTTTATTGGAGACAGGGTCTTGCTGTATTGTCCAGGCTAGTCTTGAACTCCTGGCCTGAAGTGATCCTTCTGCCTCGGCCTCCCAAAGTGGTGGGAATTATAGGTGTGAGCCACCGGGCCCAGGTAATAATTAACTTTTTATAACATAAATGCTTATATGAATAAAATTTTAAATTTAAATTTTAAATCCTGAAAAGATAATGCACAGGTAAAGAAGAGAAGAGGCGGGGTGCAGTGGCTCAAGCCTGTAATCTCAGCACTTTGGGAGGCCGAGGCAGGTGTATCACAAGGTCAGGAGTTTGAGACTAACCTGGCCAATACGGCAAAACCCCATCTCTACTAAAAATACAAAAAAATTAGCCAGTCATAGTGGCGCGTGCCTGTAGTCTCAGCCGCGCGGGAGGCCGAGGCAGAAGAATCGATTGAACTGGGGAGGCGGAGGTTGCAGTGAGCCGAGATTGCACCACTGCACTCCAGCCTGGGCGACAGAGTGAGAGACTCCGTGTCAAAAAAAAAAAAGGGAAGAAACCACTGAGAAGGGAACAAATGAAAAGTCATGAAAGAAGGGTGCAAATGAAGAGGCTTTCCCTTGCTCCTGTGCCCCTGTTCCCAGCCCAGGTCCCCAGAGGTAATTGCTCTTTCTGGTTTTAATTTTTTAATGCTTATCACTGTAGCTCTAACTAGGGTATAAATTCGACACGGCCAGAGTTTCCCTCCCACACCTGTCTGTCCCTCCCACCTCTCGACATGGATCGGTCCACTCTCGTTTCACACCATCAGGGCTTATGAGACTTAGGTCTGTCCTATAACTGTAAGTGCGTTTATCATTTTCCTTGCTTTAGAGATGGGTTAGCTATGAAGATTAGAAACACGTAAATATATAATTCCCTGGGTGGTGGTTATCTGGTAGTTATTAAGGTATGTTATACCTTCAAAAACTCCATCAAAAATCAGCGAATAGCGTTTGCAGTATTATAGGTAACTTATTCAGTATACGACCAGACAGTATTTGGATCCCCAGAAGAAAAAGATGCAGTCTGACATTTTTGGTTTTTGTTAATCAGTGTATAGGTAACACTAAAAACTTTGTACAAGTAATAAGCTTGACAGATATGTGATTTCCCTTGCTAGCAAAAGAAGCGAAGGAGTGAAGTTATAGTCCCTGCTGTAAGGAATCAAGGACAGTGCTGCGAGGGTATCAGCAAGGCATTCCCTGGGGAGGACGTGCCAGTCTCTCTGAGCTCAGCACCCCAGGCTCCTGTCTCTGGGAGGGAGGTCCCATCAGGTGTTGCAGGTTCACTTCCAGAATAGTCACTGGACAGGGGAGGGTGCACGCTGTGCTTGGAGCAGGATGAGGACACCCCGGAGGCCGGGGACAG
This sequence comes from Theropithecus gelada, assembly GCF_003255815.1. Lineage (NCBI taxonomy): Eukaryota > Metazoa > Chordata > Mammalia > Primates > Cercopithecidae > Theropithecus > Theropithecus gelada. Next base: position 72,403,115 of record NC_037686.1, read on the forward strand.
GCAGGCCAGGGTTCGGGTGGAATACAGTGTCCAGCAGGGCTTGTGGGCCATTGCCATGGTGTGGTTGGCATCCCATGAGCCTGGCTGAGGAGCAGTTTTCTCTTGTAGTTTAGGCTCCTGGCTTTGTGACTGTCCCCATCATCTTTTACCTTGTCTTGCTTGGAGGCTTTTTCCCCCAAGCACACAAATTCTGTGGCAAAACTGAAGCATTTTGCAAAACTACCTTGGAAACCAGATAATGGTTAGTTATTTAATTCAACTAATGCTTAACTGGTTTCTTCATAAATTTGACTAACATTTACAAGTCTAAAATGTAGTTTTTAAAAAGCCTCACTTTGTCATCAGAGAAAATGTGTTACGTAAAAGTAACAGTAAGGTATTTGAAAGCACGGGCTACTGAACAGATCCTAGTATTTGGGAAGAGTCGATAGAAGAAATTGTGCAAAGTCTGATCAAAAGCTCTGCAGTTAACAACACTGGTGTTACGTGGAGCCCAGCTGTAAGTATGGCGGTGGGGATGTGGCTAACTGGTTTACCCTCTGTGTTCCTCTGTAGCTTGACAAGTTACTGGCAGTCGCAGACTTTGGACCCCGGGATGAAAGAGACGACTTTGTACAAAATGATTTCAGGTGATGCATGTGGACATATGTTTTGATTCCCTGGGGTGGATTCCTGGGTGTGGAATTGCCGTTTCCACAGCAGCTGCACAGCTCCACATCCCTAGTAGCCTGCATGGACCCCGTGGCACTTGCCCCCAGGGCTGGCAGCCCATATTCATAGACCTGTGCTGTGGCCTGGCCACGTTTACACAGTGGGGGAGGGGCTACCAGAGGTGTCTGCTATAACTCCTTCAGTGAGGAGAGGGCCTCTTGTCCTCTTCATTCATTCAACATGTTGTTACTGAGTGCCCCCTGTATGCCAAGCCCTGGTCTAGCTTTTAGGATGCAGCTGTCTTTGGAACCTGCCTTTCACTAGGGGAAGCTGACGGGAAGCAGTAAACATCATAGATGGGTCGGTCGTGTGTGAGGAGGGAGGTAGAGGGAGGTGGGGCTTGGGAGAGCAGGTTGGGGGCACAGAAGTTTGGCCTGTGCATGTGCACACACATATACATCTTTTCCAAACTTGTGGTGCCTGACAGAGCCTGCGGGTACTGGGGTGTTTGTGGAGGGCCCCATTGCAAGCATGCAGCTGCTAGACAGGCCTTGCCTGTGGGCCTTAGACAGCAGCGTCAACATCGCCTGGGCACCTGCCAGAGTTAGGTTTAACCAGCCTGCCAGGTGCATCCCTGAGCTGGAAGCAAAGCTCCATGCTGTAGCGGGCCTGGCCTGATTGGGTCAGCAAGGGGCAGTGTGGGGGTGGCAGGTCAGGGAGCTGAGCCCAGGGTTTGGAGACTTTCCAGAGTGGAGCCTTGGATGATACAGGGGCCGTGACATGGCCTTGATTAGGTGCTGTTCACCAAGAATAGACTCTTCATGAAGGCTAATAAGTGGCAGATCTGATAGACCTCACCTGTAATTCTACTAGTTTTAACTGGCCCGAGGCCCTGGCCATGCTTAGAGAAAACAGTTGCAAATGCATTTTTTTTTTTTCTGGAGACAGAGTCTCAGTCTGTTGCCCAGGCTGGAGTACAGTGGCGTGATCTTGGCTCACTGCAACCTCTGCCTCTTGGGTTCAGGCGATTCTGCTGCCTCAGCCTCCCGAATAGCTGGAATTACAGGTGCCTGCTACCACGCCCAGCTAATTTTTGTATTTTTAGTGAAGACGGGGTTTCACCATGTTGGCCAGGCGGGTCTTGAACTCCTGACCTCGTGATCCGCCCACCTCAGCCTCCCAAAGTGCTGGGATTACAGATGTGAGCCACCGTGCCTGGCGCAAATGCATTTATTGCATACAGGATGGTGCATCTAGACTGTGCTGGCCAAATGCTTCTGATGCTGGAGAACGCTGAAACCACAGCCCACCTTCCTTCACTCCTGTCTCCAGTTACCCTCAGACAGACGTTGGGAGGGTTCTCAGGCGAGTAGACGTAGGAAGTGTGATGTGCTGTTGTGTTGTGGCGATGACACTGTGGATTGGGGGCTCCGTTTGTGCTTGGTGTGAAGGCTCCTCTTCTCCCTTCCCAGGGACGCCGATGCCCCGCAATCCTGTGGCACCACAGAGCCGGCCCCCAGTGTATGTGGTATCAATCATGAGGCGCTCAACAAGCAGATTATGGAGTACAAAAGGAGGAAAGATAAAGGGCTCGGGGGCCTGGTGTGGCAGGGGCAGGTGGCTGAGCTGACAACGCAGATGAAAAAGGGAAGGAAGAGGGCCAGGCCCCGCCTGGAGCAGGACAGCTCCCTCAAGAGTTACCTGTCGGGCGAGGAGGTGGAAGATGACCCGGACCTCGTTGGTGCCCCGGAGTACGAATGCTACGCCCTGGACACAGAGGAGTTGGAGGCAGAGAAAGGAGGTGGCACAACGGAGGATGGCCACGGCTGCAATGCCAGCAGGGAGTAGATGGAGAGGCGTCAGCTCTGCCCGTCCCACGTTCGCAGGGAAAAGCATTGGCACATGACGCAGCATGTGGCTTTGTTGAGGCAGTTGATGGAGTTAAAACCATCTGCTCTTCTGTTACGTCGACGTTTTCTAGCTTTTCCCTGTATCTAAACACAGTTTGCTACAGAAGTCACTGTTGTTTTTTTTCCATACACCGTGTGTAATGTAAAAAATAAATGGCCATCTTACCACAGATTCTCACAAAAAGAAAATGGTAAAATAGTGTCTCTGAGATGCTGGCGTGGCCACCTCCACCTGCAGAGCCCTGCCAGGTGCCAGTGAGTGCTTGGCCTGAGGGGTCAGGCCACAGCAGTGGCCGGGGTGAGAACTGAACCTGCAAACCTGGAGAGAGCAGAGGGTCCCCAGGGCCTCCCAACCCCCGGCGCTGCTGAGTAGGCACTTGGACTTTGTCCGTGACTGGCCTCTTTAGCACGGCTTTGTGCAGCGGGTTCCACCTTCTGGTTCAGGCCAAGGTTGGGCAGAAAGTGAGTTGGTGGGTTTACTGGGGCTTCCTGGGTGACCCTGGCTCTGGCCATGGTTCCATTGCACCTCCTGGGTGACCCTGGCTCTGGCCGTGGTTCCATCGCACCTCCTGGGTGGCCCTGGCTCTGGCCGTGGTTCCATCACACCTGAAGTAGTAACACTTTTCCCCTGGTGCCTGTGGCCACCTAGTGTATTTTCTAATCCGTCCCAATGTGCAGCAGACTTGGTCTTTGCCTTCTGAAGAGTGTGACTCGGTTATACTGAATTCTTTGTGTCACCTCTGACACAGGGATTTATCAGAGGAGAAAACAGATTCTATACCTCGTCAGCTACTATTTAGTTCGGCTTCCCTCTTAATGCCCCAGCCCCTGTCAGCTGTCAGGTTCTAAATTCAGAATTCTCTCGATTCTGTCAGGTTCTGCACTATGAGTCAGTGCCATCCCATCCACCGGGTTTCTGCCGGTGCAGCAGGGCTGTGAGAATCAAGACGGCACAGGGAAGGCGCCTGTCCCAGCATTTGCACGTGACAGGTGCCCATGGTGCAGGAGCAGAATCTGGAAGCAGCAGGGGCTTTAGGTGCTGTGCCCTGCCAGCCTCCTCCCCCCAGAGGAGAAATCTCCCAGGGATGGCAGATCTGCAGCACTGAGCAGCCTGCCGTGCTGACCGCCGGATCCAGGCCACGTGCCGCAGACAGTGGCTGTGGGTGAGTGATGAGGCCACTACCCAGAAAGCTGCACGTGCACTGTGCGGAGGAACGACCGTAGGAGATGCTGCTGCAGGAAGCTGACTCCCTTGTCTTTTCATTTGTGCTCTGGGACTAAGCTGTTCTAAGTCATCAAATGGCAGAAGCAAGATTTTTTTCAGATCTAGGAAATTATTTGTTTATACTCCACATCAGAATGGAGAGGCCACTGCCTCAGGCCAGTTAAACTAAGAAGGAAGGATTTAAGACAATTTGTAAGGATAGATAAAATCCCACATGATGGTATGAGTAGGAGAGAGAGAAAAAAAGGGAGCCAGAAATTAGGCTACAAAGTGTCCACCACACATAAAGGCTCATGTCTCCATTACACCATGAGCCAGATGTTTAGCTCTAGAGTTTCTGGTAGCCAGTTAAGGGGTGTACGTGTCTGTGGTTAATCATCATGTAGGTCAGGATAATGAGGTGAAACTGCAGTGACCAACGGCACATCTCCCTGACTTCCAACAAGCAGTTTGCTGCTTACTCTTGCTGGGGGACCGTCATGGGCTGGGGTCAGGCCAGGGCCTTTTGTATCTGGTGTTACTGGAACATGGCTGTGTGAATTCGTTTGTGTGCAGGAGACCTCCCCATCCTGATGTGGGAAATGCATGGTGATGATTTACGAGCACAACATCCTAAAAAACGTTTTTGTATTTCCCTAGCGAGATAACCTCAGGTTACAAGGCTCTGGTACTTGACCATGATGACTCCAGCAGAATGCCAGCTCTGCAGGTACCTCCACAGCACTGCCGGGCGGGGAACAGGGCCAGTGCTTGTGCCAGCGCCTGAGGGGCTATGTCAGCAGAATGCCAGCTCTGCAGGTACCTCCACGGCACTGCCGGGCGGGGAACAGGGCCAGTGCTTGTGCCAGCGCCCGAGGGGGCCATGTCAGCAGGATGCCAGCTCTGCAGGTACCTCCACGGCACTGCCGGGCGGGGAACAGGGCCGGTGCTTGTGCCAGCGCCCGAGGGGGCCATGTCAGCAGGATGCCAGCTCTGCAGTACCTCCACGGCACTGCTGGGCGGGGAACAGGGCCAGTGCTTGTGCCAGCGCCTGAGGGGCTATGTCAGCAGAATGCCAGCTCTGCAGGTACCTTCACGGCACTGCTGGGCGGGGAACAGGGCCGGTGCTTGTGCCAGCGCCCGAGGGGGCCATGTCACCAGGATGCCAGCTCTGCAGGTACCTCCACGGCACTGCCGGGCGGGGAACAGGGCCGGTGCTTGTGCCAGCGCCCGAGGGGGCCATGTCAGCAGGATGCCAGCTCTGCAGGTACCTCCACGGCACTGCCGGGCGGGGAACAGGGCCAGTGCTTGTGCCAGCGCCTGAGGGGGCCATGTCAGCAGGATACCAGCTCTGCAGGTACCTCCACGGCACTGCCGGGCAGGAAACAGGGTCAGTGCTGTGCCAGCGCCCGAGGGGGCCATGTGAGGGCTTCACATCGCAGCACCACCCGTGGACGTCAGGCCCTGGAGCACCCAAACTGAAATGAAGACTCAAAATGAAGACTGAGCCAGGCACGCGCATGGGAGGCTGGGGTGGGAGGATTACTTGTGTTGAGACGCTTGGGGCCAGCCTGGGAAACATAGCAAGACCCTGTCTCTTAAGAAAAAAAAGGAGATTGACTCAAATAATAATAATAATGTATTAAAAGTGTACAAATAGCTCTTATTTGAAGATCTCAACAAAGACAAACCTGTAATCTCATTTACATTTATATCACTTCTGAAAAGTATACACAGGTCTGCAGCCCCTTATCTGAAGTCCTGGGGGTCGGGCAGCGTGCTGTATCAAAAACATTAATATTTATGCAGGTAAATACTGAGTGGCTTAATTAAAGAAGGCCCTTGAGGAAAAGGAGACAATGCTAAGAAGAATGGTGGTAAAAGCTACTGCGTGCCAGTGTGTGCCGGGTGCCAGACACTGTGGGGCCTGTCTGTGCAGACTCATCCTCACAGCCACCCTGTGAGGTGGGTACTGGCAACCCCATTCTATAGATGAAGTTGCCAGAGCTTGGAGGACTCAGGAACTTGGCCGAGGTGCTCAGGACTGGGACTGTCTGTTGTTACGATGAAGGTTCCACTGTTCTCCACGCACTCCTTGGGGTCTGAGGCTCTATGGCATGGAGGAGACTGGTCACCCACTTCTTCCTTGCTAACCGAAATCCAGCTGGGCAGCAAATGTTCACGGACCTGGTAGACACAAGGTCTTCCCTCACAGCACAGGCGTCAGGGAACCTCCATTCTTTCCGTTTTGAGAGAGGGTTTTTTGTTTTGAGACAGGTCTGTTGCCCAGGCTGGAGTGCAGTGGCATGATCACGGCTCACTGCAGCCTCAACCTCCCGGGCTCATGCCATCCTCCCACCTCAGGCTCCTGAGTTCTTGCCAACACCAGGTGTAGAAATGGGCACTTTGGCCTGCGAGAAGCGACTGCCGCTTTTGCTGCCTCTCAATACTTGCTTCAAGGTGTGCCAGCGAGGTGTGAGACAGCAGAGAAAGCTGGGCCTGGTGCCAGCGAGGTGTGAGACGGCAGAGGAAGCTGGGCGTGGTGCCAGTGAGGTGTGAGACGGCAGAGAAAGCCGGGCCTGGTTCTAGTGAGGTGTGAGATGGCTTTTGCTGGGCCTGGTGCCAGTGAGGTGTGAGATGGCAGAGAAAGCCAGGCCTGGTGCCAGCGAGGTGTGAGATGGCAGAGAAAGCCGGGCCTGGTGCCAGCGAGGTGTGAGACGGCAGAGAAAACTGGGCCTGGTGCCAGCGAATTGTGAGTTGGCTTTTCCAGGCCTGGTGCCAGTGAGGTGTGAGACGGCAGAGGAAGCCGGGCCTGGTGCCAGCGAGGTGTGAGACAATCTCCTGCCCCTTTTCTTCTCTTGGGTGGGATGATGAGGGTCTTCGTTGTTAAAGATAAGTTCACTTAGTCCTTTTGTTAGTTGCAGGCAAAGCATCCTGACAGATAAAATCACTGAGAATTCCCCAATTGAAATCCAGATGTGGCAGGATGGGTATCAGGTTAACTCTGTTAGACATTAACACCTCAATGGTAGTGAGTTTATCAGAGGACAGCCTGTCACCTTGGAAGACAGAGACTGAGGCAGGTGCACAGAGGCCACAGCAGAGTAAAGACAGAGTCTGCCATGCAGTAGTGCTTCACAGGTCAGGCACTGCTCTGAGTGCTTTGTGTTCACAGGTCAGGCACTGCTCTGAGTGCTTTGTGTTAACTCCCCCCCGGGAAAGGTGTTAAACAAGGAGAGAACGCCCTCAATGGTGTGTCCTTTGCATGCATCTGATGTGCTCAGGCTGTGTTTTATTGTTTTTAGCAATTTATTGTTACGAAACAGGTTGTTGCCATCAATTTGTCTCAGGTCCCTTCTAGCACATCTGACAGGGACTAGTGTCTAGAGCCATGAAGACAGAGACCAGAAGGGACAAAAAGGAGTGGGCAGAGGGAGTGGAAGGTAGTTAGGCCCAGAGAGCGCCAGGCTGCTGCCCAGACCTCCACGCCTGTGCCAGATGTGGTATTGGCATCCCTAGCAGTCTCACAAAGTTGCTCTTATTTTTCAAATAAGGGAACTGAGGCCCAGGGAGAGGTGAAGCGCCTGCAGGGAATCCAACCAGGCGTCGGCGGCTCAGTGTCTCCTAGAAAGTGGAGTGTGGGCACATTTCAGAGAAAACTGGCTTAGGCCTCCAGATTAGGGACACGGAAGCTCACCCCCTCCTGAATGGGCCCACTCGTGGGGATTTCCGCAGCTCCCCGGATGACGTGCACGCACACTGAACACCCAGAAGTTTGGGAGGCACCGATCCAGTGAAGTCCTCAGATCAACCTTGTGAGCTTTTACAAGTACCTGATCCAGTGAAGTCCTCAGATCAACCAGATCAACCTTGTGAGCTTTTACAAGTACCTGATCCAGTGAAGTCCTCAGATCAACCAGATCAACCTTGTGAGCTTTTACAAGTACCTGTCAAGGTGAAACTGCTGATGAAACATGAAACGACTTCGCAGGTTTTCAATCTGAGAAGCTCTCCTGAGTCACTGTCTCTTACCTTGTTAGTGTGGGTCAATGGATCCCAAACCTCAGGGCACATCCCCTGGGGGCTGCTGAAACCCGACTGTCGGCCACTTCAAGCTTTTGGTTCACTGTTCCTTGGTAATGCAGATGGCCCAGTAAGCAACTCTACAAACATTAGGACATTTTGAGGTAGACAGGGGAACGTAATCACCCCTCGTAGACCCCCAGAAGACCGGACTCAGCATCCAGCACGATGCCTGTCAGCCTTGGCTACGCATCTGAAACACCTGCCGTTGGAAGACACCTGGGCCTGGAGACGGGCCAGAGCCCCCTTGGTGGTCTGAGGATGAGGCCAGCATTAGAACCTCTGCTCTACAGGTGACTTCCCTGGGTTGATTTTTTCCAGTGTTATGTTTAGTACAGAATCTCTAGCTCCTCTAAGGGCCTGAGACCCTCTCGTAGGAATAGAATTCCAGTTTTCTTCCCCACTCCATTTGTCCAGAAGGAAAACCTGGTTTTACATCAGAAACTTCAGGTACTTTGAAAATTTGCCAGCTGCCTTGAAGGAGAGAGGGCTTGAGTGTATTTTGGGGGAAGAATGAGGGGACAGTGGGGTAGGGAGACGGCCGGAACTAGAGGAAGGACAGGCCGGTGCCGCCCAGGCCAGGGTAAGGGGAGCAGAGACCTTTTGGTTCCTGGCTTGTGACATGGCTAGGGAGGGAACTGGGGAGGATGGGTCATGATCAGTGTTTCCTGATTATAATTTTTTAAAATTTATTTTTATTTTTTATTTTATTTGAGACAGAGTCTCGCTCTGTCACCCAGGCTGGAGTGAATGGCGCGATCTCGGCTCACTGCAAGCTCCGCCTCCCGGGTTCACGCCATTCTCCTGCCTCAGCCTCCCGAGTAGCTGGGACTACAGGCGCCGCCACCTCGCCTGGCTAGTTTTTTGTATTTTTTTA